>NC_089589.1:114767805-115067805 GCF_019320115.1 Miscanthus floridulus | reverse complement strand
CTCGGGTTTGGGAAGCGCCGTTGCCGAGGGTGGCACGCATGCCGGATTCTCGCCAAACTTAAGGCAAGTGCGTGACGAACCTATGTATGGGCTTATGCCTCTTGTTTGAGTTTTCAATTGATTCAATTGTTTCGTGTGCTATATGATTCAAGTTCCAAGTGTTCTTTTAAATTCAATTCCTGCTTCGGTGGATCCGGATGTGCAATTTGTTTTTTATATTCAAGTTCAAGCTTCATGATTTCTTTTACATTCAATTCTAGTGCTGGTTTATCCGGAGGTGCAATTTGGTTCTTCTGTTCAGGTTCCTGCGAATAAGTGCTAGCCCCACTTGCTTGGCTTTACCGGTAAATGCTAAGGATGCAAGTTCGTCCATTTCAGATGGAAACTACTATTTCCAGGATTCAAGTGTTGTCCGTATCAGACGAAAACTACTGTTCATGGATGTTCTGATTTTTCGTTCACGGACAACGTTGACTTTCTTCTTTCGGTTCTAATTGTACTTGCTGAGTGTTTTTACTCACCCTTGTGTTTATTTGGTTTTTACGTACTAAATGACAGCAGCATGCATGGGAACCGGGAGTAGCACCTTCATGATACGAACACCTAGTTTACATATGCTTTGCTTAACTAGAGGTTGCTTAATGGTTGGTTTGGATGAGACGATGTTTGCTATTGGGATGGTTCCTTCGATACTATTGTTGGTGATTATATCGCCTTTGTAATGTGATTTACCTGTTTTAGATGCCAAGAATACTAGGGAAACTCTGCCAAAAATTTTAATGATTCGTAGACATAATAAAATTTAGATGTTGTTTGGTAGCCTCCGGTGGTGTTCCTATCCGGGGCGTTACACTTTGATTCACATGAGCAAGTCATAACATTACATACCCATCATGTTTATAAAGTGGAACAAATATGATGTGGCGAAGGCTTTGTCATGTGTAAAGGTGAAGTTGTCACGTATGTCATTCCTCATGTATCTAGAGAACTCCTATAGAAAAGGACACTTTTTATAGCACGTAGTGGACACTATCTTGCCAACACATACCATATAATCCAACAAAACTGATAACTAAGCGTCGAAGTTGACTAGGTGCCATATCATCTCTAGCTCATCCATTTTTTGGCGAAATCCGAGATCTGAACAGATATACATGAGCTCTCACTTGTATAAATAGGCCCCAAATCAATAGCTAATCCACCACCCATATCATTGATAGCAATCAAAAACTTCCCAAGTGAAACGCACTAGCAACATCTTAGCAACAATGGCTGCCAAGATATTTGCCCTCCTTGCACTCCTTGCTCTTTCGGTCAGCGCTACAACTGCGTTCATCATTCCGCAGTGCTCACCAGTTGCTGCTGCGGGCTATGAACACCCAGTTCTGCGGGCCTATAGGCTACAACAGGTGCTCGCGGCGAGCATCTTACAACAACCAATTGCCCAATTGCAACAGCAATCCTCGGCTCACCTACTAGTACAGACCATCGTAGCGCAACTGCAACAGCAGCAGTTCTGCCAACGCTCAGTCAACTAGCTGTGGCAAACCCTGCCGCCTACATGCAGCTGCAACAGCTGCTTCCTACAAACCCACTGGCTGCGGTGAATGCCATTGAATACCTGCAACAACAACAGTTACAACAATTCCTGCCAGCGCTCCGGCAACTGGCCGTGGCGAACCCTGCCGCCTACTTGCAACAGCAACAGCTGCTTCCATTCAACCAACTAGCTGTGGCGAACGCCGCTGCATACCTGCAACAGCAGCAGCCGCTTCCGATTACCCAGTCGGCTGTTGCAACCGCCGCTGCCTACCACCAGCAACAGCAGCTGCTCCCAGTTAACCCATTGGCACTAGCTAACCCGTTGGCTGCTGCCTTCCTGCAGCAGCAACAATTGCTGCCATTCAACCAGATGTCTTTGATTAACCCTGCCTTGTCGTGGCAGCAACCCAACGTTGGAGGTGCCATCTTCTAGAACACAAATGAGTTGTACTTGATAACAATGTTCTTGTGTCGGCGTGTGCAACTTCCCAGAAATAATCAATACATTGATTGAGATTTATCTGAGTCTATTCCTTATTTTTTTCTCTGTATAATCAATTGAAAAATATCAAATCATAACTCCAGCCACGTGCTTGATTAATACGTAGATAATACCACATTACATCATCAATATCAAGATGTGCCAGCCTGACCTCTTGAATGTTCTCATTTGGCTGTGTGCGTGGGTGTTTTGTAAAATAGATGCGACTGTACGTGCGTGTAGTTGAGTACTTGCATCTATGTGGTATGTTGTTTTAAGAAAGTCATGGGCACATATGCTTTGACCATTGTCTTTCAAGACAGGTGCACGTATACAAAGGAAAACATAATAGAAGTTCATGAGTAAACGTATATGTGCATGCAAAGTTGGTATGCAAAGTCACACCTCTTAATTATTTTTTCTTGTAAATATTTGGTGTGTGTGTTTTTGTCTTGGAGCAAAATTGTGCAAGACACCATAATATTGTAGACAAATAAGGAAATAATTGAAGCCCATGAACATGACAAGGCCAAGGGCATTAAATCAACTAGACCCTATCAGTAACAATTTTGAAGTACATAACAACAAAGTATAAAACTGGCCGCCAAAAAAATTTATGATGAACGTGAAGTTTAATTACCCACGAATATGTTAGACCAAATTTTAAAGAGGGACACCAAACTTGCGTCAAATTGGCTGCGCAACACGGTAGCTCACTTTTCTGCTAGTTAGCATTACCAAAGATGGGATCTTTGCCGATGGGCACCGCACCGACTATAATATGATTTAGAGCGGGGCTATCAAAACCCGAAAGTAACGTCCCCAGATTAAAGTACTAAACGTCCACCGCCATCCTACTGTTCTGTAGAGAGAGAACCCACCTGGAGTGCCATTCTAACACCTAGCCTAGTCCAATGGATTGTAGTTTTCATCTGTGTAGAATGTGAAAAAGTTCATGTTCTAAAATCTTAATACTAAACAAATCCAGAAGTTTATTACGGACACGACGGTTTACTAGGGGTAGCTCATAGCACTAGAACCAATGTAACCTTAACTCACATTTTATATAAAACTAGAAAAGATATATCATCATATCTATTTGAGCACCCATAAAGCAAATTATTATAGAAACATGAAATACATTCCTTTGTAAATGAACAAGGAATAGTAAATGAAGCCATGAAGATTTTGTTGGTCTCGCTCTGATTATGTGTCAACAGAAGTTATTATTTTTAAATGTTTTTAGCCATATTGGATTTCCTTAGTATAAAATTAATGTCTAGTCCCAGAGATTAAGGTTATTATCCGAATGTTCCCGAGATTCTTTTGGACGAGATTCGGATCGTGTGTAGGGAAATCCGAAATATCTTTGATTCGAATCCATGGAATTAATATATGTGTACCTATGCGCTCACTATTCTAGTGAAAACGAATATGATGGAGTGTGTTGTATTGGAACTTCAAGTCTGGATGTTGTAGTTTTTCGCCTTAAAAATCAACGCAAGCCCCATCTTAGTCTTCTTTATCTTGAGTTTTTGCAGCACAGCCGAGCAAGGTTTATGTTAATGATCATGTTGTTTTTTTTCTTGAATGGATCTATGCCTTTGAGCCCAAATGACTTTTGTTTCGAACAGCTAGGAGGTTGGCCATGATCCTCTTCATCTGTATATCGAAGGGCAGATTCATATCATAGATGGTGGAAGGAACAAAAGTGGCATCAAACTTATCATTCTCCTTACTATATGGAAATAATTTAAGCATGAGTTTAGTGAAAATTAGATGTACTTCTATTTGAATCAAGAGGTAGAGTTCAAAATATAGCCCCTCCGCTCCAGTTTATTACTTGCTCTAGCTTTACCCTAAGGTAATCTTACCAAACTTTGACATATTTCTTACAAAAATTACCAAAAATCTTGAACATCAAGTTTGTTTCATTGAATTCTTCGTTGCGTATGTCTTGATAGTGCATTTTTCTTGTCAAAATTTATTTAAAACTTTTTCAAAGTTAGACAAGCTTGCTTTTACACAAAAATAAAGTGAATTGTAATCCAGAACAAAGGGAGTGTGTGGCAGTGGCCAAGATAGTAATAAGCATTCCAGTTTTGTATATTCTATGTGTGTGCATGCATTTTATACATACAGGGACTTCAATTAGTCACGGTCTAGCAGCATTTGTTCATTCGCTGCTTGATAGCTTCTCACATAACTACTGTATATACTTCAACCATGATGAGTACGATGCTACAACAAAGTCCGTTGATAAAGGCTTTGTGTAATATCCCGAATTTTTTTAAAACAAAATTAATAAGTTGACCGAACGGACTAATGAGACGAGCAAATTTTGACTATTTGAACCGGGAGTCATATGGGCGATCGGACACCGTGGTTGTGCAGATCTCGTCGAAACGAATTCATTTGAGTACTAACATGTTTCGCTTGGAGGTTGGATGAATTTAGGAGGAACCGTTAAATTTAGACCATTGGATCTGATTTAGGGTTTGGTTTCCTGACCAGTTAATAAGAAGAAAAAAAAGGCCCCATTATGCCACCGGCTCTTCCTCACGCTGCTTTGTTCAGAGACGCATCGTCCTGTTTCCGCCTCCACCTCTCGCCTGAGCTCTTCCTTTGTTCGCACCGCTCCTGTCTCTCTGTCTCGTTCCAGCTGCCAACGTTTGAGGAGGTCCCCTTGCCAGGTCGTCTTCCCTCGCTGGAAGTAGCACGCATCTTGCATGCATCCTCGCTTCTGTACCTCAGTTACTACTCTAGTTATTGTTTTCCCATGAGTTGCTTTCATCTAATCTTGGTGCTCCTACGTGAATCTGCTGGGAAGTAGCAAGGCTAGCTACTGCTGGGGCATAGATCCTGCGAGGCCACTGTCGTGAAGGCAAAGGGAAATAGCAGGAAGAGAATTGGGGCAAGAAAGAGGAGGAAAGAAAAGGTTAGACTTATGGGGATCTATTTAGTTCTTTGCGAAATTAAGGTTTCTGTTGTGGCAGCTGTCTTAAGAAGGACGTAGAGGCAGCAGTTACGTACGTGTACAAGTCAATTTGTAACTGGTAGATCAATTTGGAGTAGGCTCTAATTAGGCAGATTGAATCGGCGAATTTCTGGGAATAATCTGTAAATTATCTCAACAGGTGAGTTAAACAAAAGTCACAGCTCTCGTTTTTATCTTCCCAACGGTGCTGACTTCATTCAAATCGCCCAAAACAGTGCTGCTTTCTAGCTAGACATATTCTCTGCGCATAAATCTTTTATCTATTTTAGAGGTATTTAGAGTCAGAATTGGTCCTGGATTTCTAAACCAAATTATAGGAAATTTTCTGTAGATATCCGAGATGTATTTATTTGCTGCATTTGGATAATAGAATTGAGAGTTATGGTCTAAACAGCAAGGAACTCAAATTTTACTGGATCTTCTAAAAATATGAGAATCCACATATTAGGGTTCGACTGAGAGGTTTAATTGAGCTTTTTATAAAATAGCTTCATGATCGATGTGGATTAGTTCCTATGGTAGTTTGCTCCTCGGGTTTGGGAAGCGCCGTTGCCGAGGGTGGCACGCATGCCGGATTCTCGCCAAACTTAAGGCAAGTGCGTGACGAACCTATGTATGGGCTTATGCCTCTTGTTTGAGTTTTCAATTGATTCAGTTGTTTCGTGTGCTATATGATTCAAGTTCCAAGTGTTCTTTTAAATTCAATTCCTGCTTCGGTGGATCCGGATGTGCAATTTGTTTTTTATATTCAAGTTCAAGCTTCATGATTTCTTTTACATTCAATTCTGTTCAGGTTCCTGCGTGTTGAAACATCGGTTTCTAACAAGGTTGAGAAGTGGGCGGAGGCCTTCGTCTCAGGTCGGGGTCTCCGCCCGAGATGGGCGGAGGCCGGCCTCCGCCTAAGACGGGCGGAGGTCCCTGAACGCAGCGCGCTCCTGTCGGAGGCTCCAGACAGAAGGTCGCTAAACGAGGGATTCAGTAGGCTTTGGCCAAGTAGGAGTAAGAGAAAGGGGCGGAGGCCCTCGGCTTTGGCCGATGCTTCGGACTCGGGCTTTGGCTCAGGCTCTGCCTGAAGGAGAGAGTGAGGATCAACTACCGACTCACAAGAACTAGAGTTTCATAATTGCTTCACCAAACTCTCTCTCACAGTTACAAGTGTTCCCTATTTATAGGGCTCAACTACCACTTTACAGAGTTTACAACAGTGCCCCTCAACTACTACGGTACATTCCAGGAATATTCCAGCCCTAGTTTCTAACCTCAGGGGTGTTCTCATCACACCATCTCGCGATGTCTTCATCTTGGGCCTAAGCTGACGCCCACTAGAGGCCCGTCAACTGTCCTCACGTATGCCTTGCTGACCTGATCGTTCCTTGATGGGCCTCCGCCGCCCTAGGGAACACCTTCGCCATGATTACTGCGCTTGGCCTCCGCTGTCCCGGGGAGAGCCTCCACCGTCCCGGGGAGAAACTCCACCGTCATTCTTGTACTAGGCCTCCGCCGTCTTGGGGGGAAGCCTCCGCCGGCTAGGCCTCCGCCGTCTTAGGGAGAGCCTCCGCCGGCTAGGCCTCCACCATCTTGGGGAGAGTCTCCGCCGTCTTGGGGAGAGCCTCCGTCGGCTGGGCCTCCGCCGTCTTGGGGAGAGCCTCCACCGGCTAGGCCTCCGCCGTCTTGGGGAGAGCCTCCACCGGCAGGGCCTCTGCCGTCTTGGGGAGAGCCTCCGCCGACCGGGCCTCCGCCGTCTTGGGGAGAGCCTCCGTCGGCCGGGCCTCCGCCATCTTGGGGAGAGCCTCCGCCTGCTAGGCCTCCGCCGTCTTGGGGAGAGCCTCCGCCGGCCGAGCCTCCGCCGTCTTGGGGAGAGCCTCCACCGGCCGGGCCTCCGCCGTCTTGGGGAGAGCCTCTGCCTGCTAGGCCTCCGCCATTATTCCTTCATCAGGCCTCTTTGAGGGGGAGTTGACCCATACTCCGTATGGGCTCCCCAACAGTAGCCCCTCAGCTACTAGGTTATGGACGGTACTACATGACCTGGTAGATGTTCATACAAGAAGAGGCACCATACAACCCAGATCTTGGTTGCGAGGATTGCCCTCCGCAACCCGTTCATGCACACCTCGCTAAAAACTCCATCCCAAAAACCCTGTGGGAAAAAAGGGCATGGAGAAAAGAGCACGCGCATGACTCTAACCTATACATGCACTAATTCCTTAGGCTTTCAGCTCTGGGTGCCTTTATCTTCTAGATTTCATCATCTATGGCCTTCGGCTCCTTCTGCTGCTTCTATGGCATGGTTCATCGGCTTCGCTCGGTGCTCTGATCTTCATTTCTGGGACCTTCACGATGCGTAGGCCTGTATCCTTGAGGCTTTTGCTTCTGATGTCTTTTTGGCGCGCAGGTGTGTCTCCAAGGCCCGATGTGTGGGCCTTCGTCTCCATGTCTTCTCGGTGCAGGGGTCTTCAACCGCCTTCGGGTCTTCCGCCTCTGGTATCACCTCGGCGTGTGGGTCTCCGCCTCCGAGGCCTTCCCAGGTCTTCATCTCCGATCCTTCTTTAGGCGGAGGTCTTCATCTCTGATCCTTCTTTAGGCGGAGGTCTCCGACTTTTCTTCGGGCGGAGGTCTTCATCTCCGATCCTTCTTCGGGCGGAGGTCTGCATCTCCGATCCTTCTTTAGGCGGAGGTCTTCAAATAAATCTTCGTTCACGAGCGCCAGACAAAAAGCCTCACGCTCCTGAGTGGTTGGTCCTCCGGTGCACTCCCCTAGCCCCTCTTGGTTGGTGTTTGTGGCCGAGTTTTTAGCCACGATTGGTGTAGTCGACGTAGTCGTAGTAGTGGAAGTAGGTGTTCAGAACCAAGTTTGCCGATGTAGACGTCGACGAAGGTGTTGTAGAACTTGGTGTCGAAGGTGTCGACGGAGGTTCTTGAGCCATATTGCAAAAGTTGTTTGACAGAGGCGATGTTGTTGTACACGATGAAGGTGTCGATGAAGCCCCTCATGCCATCGTGTTGGCGGAGGCTAGTTGTCATGGTTTTGCCGAAGGTCCTCCTGCAAAGCTACTTGGCGAAGGCCAAAAGGTGTTTTTGGGGGAGGCGATGTTGGTGAAGTTACCGAAGATGGTTGCGGAGCCCCTCATGCCGAAGAGCTTGGCGAAGGCGATGCCTACATAGACGCCGACGCCGCGTGTCGAAGGCCGGAGAAGTCGTAAAAATGCAATTGAGCTGATCTCCTGCATTTTTAGGGACTTAGGTTGGGCATTATAGCTTCGTCGAATATCGACTTGCTTTGCAAGTCTTTCGACACCCAGAAAGGCACTAGCTTTCCCACTAGCTGCAAAAGATGGTTAGTCATTTATATGATACATGAAGGTAGCACGAGAGCCTTAGCTCCGTGACCTGGTGCCCGTGTTGGTTCAGGACTTCTTCCAGGATTTGATGTCTCAGCACGACAGCCTTAGCTTCGTGACCTGGTGCCCGTGTTGTTTCAGGACTTCTTCCAGGATTTTGATGCATAGAGTCATGGCGCCCGTGTATTCTCGGGACTTCTTCCGGGTGGCCCGGGCCATGCATTGCAATGTATTTACGCAATATATGTATGCGATGATGAGAATGATAGCATTTGCGCAAAAATATTTAAAAGGTGTAAACTTATTATGCATGCTGCAAGAATGTTGGTTAAGTTTGAATGAAAGACAAGCTATGCATATAAGAAATAATGTCCTCAAATGAGAGGGTAATAGTTTTAGATGGCTAGCGAAGGCTGCCACTTGATAGCCTGCATGAGCACAGGTAAGATTCATAGCAGTGACTATAGTAAGGATTAGTTCCCTGTGAAGGTTAGCTCAAATATTTGATTGATATAGATATTATGAAGATCTTCAAAGAATTTAGTCAGTATAGCCTGCAAAAAAAAGTGGAAAACATGTTAGTGTTTGTGGGTTCGAAGGTTGGTTGGATGTCGAAAGTCAATTTTTGATGGAGGTCTCCGACTAGAAGGCTGTTAACAGGCGAAGGCTGTAGAGTGACGAAAGCTACCAACTGATGAAGTTCAATGAGTGACGAAGACCAATCAGTGACGAAGGCTGCTGAAAACCAATGATAGATGAAATCCACTGATTGATGAACGAAGACCATGACTGACGAAAGCTCAAAAAGACGAAGGCCAAAGACTGACAAAGGTTATTGACTGGTGAATGCCAATACGTGTCAAAGGCACTGACCGGCGAAGACCGTTGACAGATGAATAATCGACGAAGGTCCTTACTGACACATGCCCTGCTGAAAGTTGTAGAGAACCTTGATTGATGAAAGCCACTGACTGATGACGGAGGCTGTTGACTGATCGAAGGCTGCCCACTGACTGATGACGGAGGCTGCACTGACATATAATGAAGACTAGTCTCCGCCTAAGATGGGCGGAGGCCGGCCTCCGCCTAAGACGGGCGGAGGTTGTCGGCTGTTGAATACCACTTACTGGAGAAGGCCATTTGTAGATGAATATTCACTGACTCATAGAGGATCACTGAGTTATCTGATAAGTGTTGAATATTCCATGAGAACCACTGACTAGCGGAGGTTATTGACTGATTCATATAATTGTTGGGCAGATATGTGATGAAGGCTGATCACTTAACGAGAAGAATTGCCTGCTGTAGAGTATTGACTGATTTGGCTTGAGGAGGTGAAAACACGCATATAACGAATGAAAATATATTCTAAGGGAGGATAAGAGATACTTACAGTACTAGTGACCTGCATGTTATTGAAAAAGAGATTCGACAAGAGTTGAAAATTGTTTTAAGTTTAGCCGGGTCAGGACCAAGCATGTATAGCCACTCAGGCCATGCTTTCGATGCGGTGAAGGCCACAACAAGTTTTTTGGTCACATTGGTGACAAGTTGTAATGAAGGTTGGTTTACGAAATTTGCCTCGAGGGGCAAATGTTAGACCAAGAATGTGTAAAAATAAATGTCAAGGGCGAATTTTGTTAGGATTATAAGCTGATGAAAAGTATTCTCTTATGCTAGTTTGATACCTTTGGTGTGGTAGATCAAGAATTGAAAACTGCAAAAGGTCAAGCAACCTAAACCATGGTCGGAGGTTAGCTTATAAATAGATGAAATATTCACTTTGGACGAAGGTGGAGCATTTGAAAAACTCTGTGGCCTTCGCCACGAGGTTATAACAAATATAAAAAATGGAATGATCATTTAATTTAAATTTGCATGCATGCTGGATTATAGTTGTATATATGTACTTCCGTTGTAGGAGCTACAGAAAGCTTTGTTACCTGGGCTTCTTAGTGCGTTTGTTAATAACACGTGGTTATAGCCTTCGCCTGGGCAAAACACCGGAGGGAGCAGTAGGAGAATAAGTTAGCTGCATAGCTTTTCTTGCGAAGATAGACATTTCACTGCTGCCCAAGGTTCAGAAATCCAAAAACCCAAATTGAATCCAAATATCCAAGTCCGAAGCTCTAGCCTTCGGAAGATGTGAGAAACTAAAGATATGATAGTGCCTTTTCCAGGATTAATTTATGACCTGCACACATTACGTACAAGAAACTACATGGTCTTCTTGGTTAGCATGCAGTGTGTAAAGAAGGTGCTCTCAGCGGAGGTTCTAAGCTCAAGTGTGAAATTATTTAACTTGTAGAATTCTGTGAGTCAAACTTAGTGGCTTTAGCTTTCTCAACTAATTAACATGCCACACAAAAGAAATGAAGCTAAATGATTTTTTGAATCTGAGCAGATAAAAGCTTTGCTAAAAAAAATAACATGATGCTATATGGATTACTTATCTTAGGCCTTCTTTTTTTGTTGTTGTGTAGGCCTCCGCAGCCTGGGTGGTCCAGGTGCAGAGTGGCTTCATGGGCGGAGGCTTTTTCCTTCGTTTCGAGTGGACTTTCACACTTGTGCCTGGTCGTTGCGGTCGCTGGCAGCCTGCGCTTTTATGTAGTGCGGCCTTCACGTGTATGAGTGCTGGGCCTTTGGGTTGGTGAAGATTGCTGGTACAGAGATTGCTGCAGGCTTTGGCACCTTGCAGCTTGCCCGCTCCATGCATGAGCTGGACCCTTGGACAGCTAGCAGCTACACAGTGGTGCCAGGCCTTCGTACACTGGTCCCTGCATTGCCTGCACGTTGGGCCAGAGGTGTTGTGGATGACAGTCCTGAAGCGGTGTCTGTCGTGCGGTGCTATTTTGTTGTGCAGACGACTTTGACATCAGATGACGCGGCGCTAGCCTCTATATATGTGCTTGCGTTCTAGCCGGAGGCCTCGCCGAGGACAACGGCCGTGTGGTGTTGCTGCAGGGCAGCTCGGCGTGTCCAAGGCCCTTCCTTGGCGTTGCTCCGGGACGGGAGAGAGAACACAGATGATTCCTGCATTTGCTCAATCCAAAAAAAAAACTTGCGTTCCTGCTGGTTAGTTTAGCACAGAGAAGTAATCTCTCATGCGGAGGTCGAGACTAGTACATGTTTGTTAAGAAAACCGTCGAATGCTTAAAATTTAACAGCAAAGAAAACTCATATTCGTGACTTATCTGAACTGCAGTAGGCTAAAGCCTTTGTGCGAGGGCTGTACACCATGAGGCTGTCGAAGGCTATCAGATGGAGGCCGAAGGCTTGGTGCGAAGGCTCGACATCCGGAGGTCTTTCGGGGATTTTTTAAGTTGGCGACCGAACAAAGTTCCAACTCTCAACTCAGAGAAAAGTTTTCGATGGTTCCAACTTGTAACTCTCGAAATATTTCGTGCCGAGCACGGTGGGCGCCACTGTTGAAACATCGGTTTCTAACAAGGTTGAGAAGTGGGCGGAGGCCTTCGTCTCAGGTCGGGCTCTCCGCCCGAGATGGGCGGAGGCCGGCCTCCGCCTAAGACAGGCGGAGGTCCCTGAACGCAGCGCGCTCCTGTCGGACAAAATCCTCTGTCGGAGGCTCCAGACAGAAGGTCGCTAAACGAGGGATTCAGTAGGCTTTGGCCAAGTAGGAGTAAGAGAAAGGGGCGGAGGCCCTCGGCTTTGGCCGATGCTTCGGACTCGGGCTTTGGCTCAGGCTCTGCCTGAAGGAGAGAGTGAGGATCAAGTACCGACTCACAAGAACTAGAGTTTCATAATTGCTTCACCAAACTCTCTCTCACAGTTACAAGTGTTCCCTATTTATAGGGCTCAACTACCACTTTACAAAGTTTACAACACTGCGAATAAGTGCTGGCCCCACTTGCTTGGCTTTACCGGTAAATGCTAAGGATTCAAGTTCGTCCATTTCAGATGGAAACTACTATTTCCAGGATTCAAGTGTTGTCCGTATCAGACGAAAACTACTGTTCATGGATGTTCTGATTTTTCGTTCGCGGACAATGTTGACTTTCTTCTTTCGGTTCTAATTGTACTAGCTGAGTGTTTTTACTCACCCTTGTGTTTATTTGGTTTTTACGTACTAAATGACAGCAGCATGCATGGGAACCGGGAGTAGCACCTTCATGATACGAACACCTAGTTTACATATGCTTTGCTTAACTAGAGGTTGCTTAATGGTTGGTTTGGATGAGACGATGTTTGCTATTGGGATGGTTCCTTCGATACTATTGTTGGTGATTATATCGCCTTTGTAATGTGATTTACCTGTTTTAGATGCCAAGAATACTAGGGAAACTCTGCCAAAAATTTTAATGATTCGTAGACATAATAAAATTTAGATGTTGTTTGGTAGCCTCCGGTGGTGTTCCTATCCGGGGCGTTACACTTTGATTCACATGAGCAAGTCATAACATTACATACCCATCATGTTTATAAAGTGGAACAAATATGATGTGGCGAAGGCTTTGTCATGTGTAAAGGTGAAGTTGTCACGTATGTCATTCCTCATGTATCTAGAGAACTCCTATAGAAAAGGACACTTTTTATAGCACGTAGTGGACACTATCTTGCCAACACATACCATATAATCCAACAAAACTGATAACTAAGCGTCGAAGTTGACTAGGTGCCATATCATCTCTAGCTCATCCATTTTTTGGCGAAATCCGAGATCTGAACAGATATACATGAGCTCTCACTTGTATAAATAGGCCCCAAATCAATAGCTAATCCACCACCCATATCATTGATAGCAATCAAAAACTTCCCAAGTGAAACGCACTAGCAACATCTTAGCAACAATGGCTGCCAAGATATTTGCCCTCCTTGCACTCCTTGCTCTTTCGGTCAGCGCTACAACTGCGTTCATCATTCCGCGGTGCTCACCAGTTACTGCTGCGGGCTATGAACACCCAGTTTTGCGGGCCTATAGGCTACAACAGGTGCTCGCGGCGAGCATTTACAACAACCAATTGCCCAATTGCAATAGCAATCCTCGGCTCACCTACTAGTATAGACCATCGTAGCGCAACTGCAATAGCAGCAGTTCCTGCCAGCGCTCAGTCAACTAGCTGTGGCAAACCCTGCCGCCTACTTGCAGCTGCAACAGCTGCTTCCTACAAACCCACTGGCTACGGCGAATGCCATTGAATACCTGCAACAACAATAGTTACAACAATTCCTGCCAGCGCTCCGGCAACTGGCCGTGGCGAACCCTGCCGCCTACTTGCAACAGCAACAGCTGCTTCCATTCAACCAACTAGCTGTGGCGAACGCCGCTACATACCTGCAACAGCAGCAGCCGCTTCCGATTACCCAGTCGGCTGTTGCAACCGCCGCTGCCTACCACCAGCAACAGCAGCTGCTCCCAGTTAACCCATTGGCACTGGCTAACCCGTTGGCTGCTGCCTTCCTGCAGCAGCAACAATTGCTGCCATTCAACCAGATGTCTTTGATTAACCCTGCCTTGTCGTGGCAGCAACCCAACGTTGGAGGTGCCATCTTCTAGAACACAAATGAGTTGTACTTGATAACAATGTTCTTGTGTCGGCGTGTGCAACTTCCCGGAAATAATCAATACATTGATTGAGATTTATCTGAATCTATTCCTTATTTTTTTTCTCTGTATAATCAATTGAAAAATATCAAATCATAACTCCAGCCACGTGCTTGATTAATACGTAGACAATACCACATTACATCATCAATATCAAGATGTGCCAGCCTGACCTCTTGAATGTTCTCATTTGGCTGTGTGCGTGGGTGTTTTGTAAAATAGATGCGACTGTACGTGCGTGTAGTTGAGTACTTGCATCTATATGGTATGTTGTTTTAAGAAAGTCATGGGCACATATGCTTTGACCATTGTCTTTCAAGACAGGTGCACGTATACAAAGGAAAACATAATAGAAGTTCATGAGTAAACGTATATGTGCATGCAAAGTTGGTATGCAAAGTCACACCTCTTAATTATTTTTTCTTGTAAATATTTGGTGTGTGTGTTTTTGTCTTGGAGCAAAATTGTGCAAGACACCATAATATTGTAGAAAAATAAGGAAATAATTGAAGCCCATGAACATGACAAGGCCAAGGGCATTAAATCAACTAGACCCTATCAGTAACAATTTTGAAGTACATAACAACAAAGTATAAAACTAGTCGCCAAAAAAATTTATAATGAACATGAAGTTTAATTACCCACGAATATGTTAGAGCAAATTTTAAAGAGGGACACCAAACTTGCATCAAATTGGCTGCTCAACACGGTAGCTCACTTTTCTGCTAGGTAGCATTACCAAAGATGGGATCTTTGCCGATGGGCACCGCACCGACTATAATATGATTTAGAGCGGGGCTATCAAAACCCCAAAGTAACGTCCCCAGATTAAAGTGCTAAACGTCCACCGCCATCCTACTGTTCTGTAGAGAGAGAACCCACCTGGAGTGCCATTCTAACACCTAGCCTAGTCCAATGGATTGTAGTTTTCATCTGTGTAGAATGTGAAAAAGTTCATGTTCTAAAATCTTAAAACTTAACAAATCCAGAAGTTTATTACGGACACGACGGTTTACTAGGGGTAGCTCATAGCACTAGAACCAATGTAACCTTAACTCACATGTTATATAAAACTAGAACAGATATATCATCATATCTATTTGAGCACCCATAAAGCAAATTATTATAGAAACATGAAATACATTCCTTTGTAAATGAACAAGGAATAGTAAATGAAGTCATGAAGATTTTGTTGGTCTCGCTCTGATTATGTGTCAACAGAAGTTATTATTTTTAAATGTTTTTAGCCATATTGGATTTCCTTAGTCTAAAATTAATGTCTAGTCCCAGAGATTAAGGTTATTATCCGAATGTTCCCGAGATTCTTTTGGATGAGATTCAGATCGTGTGTAGGGAAATCCGAAATATCTTTGATTCGAATCCATGGAATTAATATATGTGTACCTATGCGCTCACTATTCTAGTGAAAATGAATATGATGGAGTGTGTTGTATAGGAACTTCAAGTCTGGATGTTGTAGTTTTTCGCCTTAAAAATCAACACAAGCCCCATCTTAGTCTTCTTTATCTTGAGTTTTTGCAGCACAGCCGAGCAAGGTTTATGTTAATGATCATGTTGTTTTTTTCTTGAATGGATCTATGCCTTTGAGCCCAAATGACTTTTGTTTCGAATAGCTAGGAGGTTGGCCATGATCCTCTTCATCTGTATATCGAAGGGCAGATTCATATCATAGATGGTGGAAGGAACCAAAGTGGCATCAAACTTATCATTCTCCTTACTATATGGAAATAATTTAAGCATGAGTTTAGTGAAAATTAGATGTACTTCTATTTGAATCAAGAGGTAGAGTTCAAAATATAGCCCCTCCGCTCCAGTTTATTACTTGCTCTAGCTTTACCCTAAGGTAATCTTACCAAACTTTGACATATTTCTTAGAAAAATTACCAAAAATCTTGAACATCAAGTTTGTTTCATTGAATTCTTCATTGCGTATGTCTTGATAGTGCATTTTTCTTGTCAAAATTTATTTAAAACTTTTTCAAAGTTAGACAAGCTTGCTTTTACACAAAAATAAAGTGAATTGTAATCCAGAACAAAGGGAGTGTGTGGCAGTGGCCAAGATAGTAATAAGCATTCCTGTAGCACCCGGTTTTAAGAATAAAACCAGATACACACCATATGTGAGCCCAGGAAGTCAAATCTCACATATAGCTACAAGTAAGGGTAATGTCAATAGACAATGCTTAAATACATAACGTATTAGTATAAAGAATATAACCTCAGAGTATAGACAGCGTAAAGACAACTCCGATCTTCAGGCGAAGACTCCAAATCCACAGGGACAACTGACTGGTTGACCACAAGCCTAATTCCTCCAAACTCTAGCAATCTGGTACCCATTCGGGATTTTTATCCAAATAATAGAAAAGGAAAGCAAGAGTAAGTACATGTCGTACTCAACAAATATAACATGGGGTTCATGAGGCTCAAAAGGATGACACTGGTTTAAACTGCGATTAGCTTTTAATTAGTCATCTTTTAGCAATTGGGTGGCAACAAGTTCACCTCAAGCCCATAAACACATGATCAGGTAAACATGAATAATGAATAGCATAAACAATTAACCATTAGTGAGCATCTTCATCATCAGTATCATCTGTGTTCATCATCTATTCCGTAAATGTTCCAAGGCCGCTCGTGACCGTGAGCACGGCTGATATACCAGTTTTACACTCTGCAGAGGTTGTACACTTTCACTGTGAGTCGTGATTTACCCTTTCGCCCGAGGTAGCTAGTCTCTTGACCCACTTCCAAGGAAGGTCGGCAGGGTTCACTATGAAGCCTTTCAAAGCTTCGTCTAACAAGTTAGGGCCATTAGATTCACTCGGCAAACAGATGTAGTGCCCCCCTTCCCGATGGCACATTGACACGCAGCCTATACACATGGGGACAGAGGCCGCACTATACCCGATTCATCAAGCCATTCTTACGCCAATAAAGGTAACCACTAACAAGCTAGAAAAGGTCCTCATACTGAGCTAAAGCCAGAGCCATGTAGCTCTCACAGCTGTACTGTAAGTCCCGGATGATCACTTACAGATAAGTCCTTAGGGAGAGGAATCTAGAGCATCATAAAACAGCCCAATGCTCTAGCCCCCTTATTCCATGTTGCTAAAAAGCATCTTTTAATATTTATTGCATATTACATTAGTCAAGTTACAAGATCATGGTTGTAGTTGAGCACTAGCATCATACTGCCCAATGCAATACCCCAAAGGTATCAAGGTACAAGGTACAAAGTACTAGGAATTCCTTAATGTCAGTTAAGGTAGACACATACAGTATGAATTAAATGACTAGAGGTGAATAGGTAACAAGGAAGATCCCATGCTATACTTGCCTTAACTTGATTTTCCCCCAAAGCAATATGCTCAAAAGCCTTTAGTATTCAACTTTCAATCTTCTGCTTCTAATTCTCAGCTTCTAGTCTTCAGAGAACAGCTTCTTAATCACCACGTAAACCTCACCGATTGACTGAATCATATATCACCACACAAGCATCCATACAATCATACACGAAGCAAACAATAGATCTAAATTAGAACAGTACAGCAAACATAAAATCAAGATGAAAAGTTTGTGAAACGAATCTGCGTCTCGCTACGAACACAAAGACGCGAGAAGCACGCTAATCGGAGCTACGGTTAAAAAGATACAACTACCGAGTGATCTGCTCATAAAACTATTAGCTTCATGTGTTTTATTTATATAAAAACATATATAAGGTATTGTATAGATAATATAATTTAAGTCAAATTTAAGTTTGAATTATAATACTAAAGTGAAAGAAATCATATTTTATTTATAAAACCTAGTTGCATAGTTATTATTCAAGATATGATTTAAATCATGAAATTGTAGAAATAGTAATATGATAAACACTGTTGCTAACGTGTAGATCTCGTCGCTATGAATCTAACGCAACTTGGATGGGGCAAAATGGATCTAAAACGTAGAAGATATGATTTAAACAAGTTTTCCTTTAATAAAATAATAGATTAAATCTAATCATGAATTTTAAAAGTTGAAAACACATCTAACAGTAGTATGAACATGTACATTATGAAATTATGAACCTAACGCAATTTAAACGGATCAAATCGGAGTTAAAACGGAGAAACGGTGAGGATCCATTATTGATTGTAAGTGGTGTATTTCTATAGTATTGTTGGATTTGTTTTTCTATAAGAAAACGGCCATAAAACATATACGTGATGTCATGAGATGTCATCAAGCTAATTGGGACAGCAACTGGAGCAGGGAGCACGCAGATCAAGCAGAGGACCGCAAGGTTCAGTGTAGCAGCAGTCCCGGACTTCTTCAAGCAGAGAGATGTGTGCCACGGGTGAAGGAAAAGGAAAGGCCAACTTGTAATGTACATGAACGTGAGGCACACAGATGATTTCTTTACCTTCAGCCAATGATGAACGACAGCGAGACAAACGACAACATTGCCTGACTATGGTGGTGACGGGTTCGTCCTCATGGGCGCAGGCATCAACAAGGTAGCATTAAGCCTTGCTGCAGAAGTATTGATCAAGATAGAGGTCGGCCTCCATATGTAAATATGGAATAAACAGAAGGAAAAGAAAGAAAAATCTCACGCTGAAGTTGAGAAGGAATTGAAGACAAAGCCAGCGAACGTTCCGACGAGGCTACCGTGCTGACATTACGTGTCCGCTGTGGCACACATGGAGAGGAGCAGATCGGCGTTGACAGCTATTCAGCATGTAAATCACGACGTGGACAGTACGGGTTCCTCCAGCGACTCGACGGCGTGCGTGCGATGCTGTGATGGATGTCGTCGGCACGTACAGTCGGCGAGGCACCATGTGATAGCATATTGCCGGGAATAAAGACTCGATCGGACGCAGCCACGTTGGAGATCGGCAGGAACATGGTAGGCGGCCTTACTTGTTGCCGTGGAGAGGATGGCTGGCGTGCAGTACAGCAAGCAACGACGACATGCAGAAGCTGATTTCTGGAGGCAGAGCAGATGAACAATGGTGACCACCAGGGCTCTGACTGGCGGCCGGCACGACGATTCCAAGCCGGCAACGAACCGGTGCCGAGGAGACGAGAACGCTGACACGGCAGCTTGACGAAGCTTCTTCTCGCATGGTTTTCTCAGGCTTGGGTTTGGGCGCTGCTTCAGCAAGGTTCATGGTCAGCAACGAGAGAACACGGAGGCAAACATGAATACAGGGCCGAACAGCAATATAGGATCACTTTGAGCAGGACTACCCTCACCTCGCCAGCAACAAACGGCAGTGGCTCGGTCATGGGCAGGGCTCGGAGAAACGTAGAAGATAGATAAAACAAGACTGTTGCGTGGGGCACTTACCGATGGTCGAGAAGCAGCGAGGATGACTGGGCTGGGCAGCGCGGTGGCGGCGGCGACGACGACGGCGGGGGAAGGAGGGAAAATATAATTTACTATACGAGGGATTTCCCAAACTAGGGGCTCCCCATACGGTAGTTTTGGTGTACTTTGCCTAAGGGGTTGGTTGATATATATAGGAAGAAAAACTCCCCACATCCACGTCAACTAGCGATATGGCACTAATTGATGTTACCCCCTCCACATTTACTAATGGGCCTAAATAATCATTAAAGCCCATTAGT
Organism: Miscanthus floridulus; assembly: GCF_019320115.1. Taxonomy (NCBI): domain Eukaryota; kingdom Viridiplantae; phylum Streptophyta; class Magnoliopsida; order Poales; family Poaceae; genus Miscanthus; species Miscanthus floridulus. Next base: position 115,048,237 of record NC_089589.1, on the reverse strand, counting down.
AAATAAATACATGGGCCTTTAGGATTTATTAGGATTATTGCACTTGAGCATTGGAAAAAATGAGAGATTTATTATTTTCGGAATTAATTAATTTCATGGATAAAATAATTCTAGAAAAGTCCAGAATTGGTATTTAAGTCACGAAAAATACTCCGCGACCTCCAAAAATTTGGGGAAAATTCTCAGAGACACTTTGGAACATGATGAACCCAAATAAAGTATTTGGAGCTCATAAAAATATTGTTGGGAACTTGGAACATAAAGATTAAGGTGAAGAAGGTAGGAATTAAATTCTAGAAAGAAGCTGGAAAATTCCTAGAGATAGATATTCGTCTCGTAAAAAAAACACATTTTGCACATAGAAACACGAGGTGCGACCAGCATGAATGCAACAAACACGTTTCTACCTTATGATAAATTTTAAATTAATGAAAATTTTTATTTTCCTATGTTTTCATGTGCACAAAAAATCACAAATAAATCATTTTAACTCTATTTTCAAAAGTGGTAAATTTTGGGGTGTTACAATTCTACCCCCCTTAAGATGAATCTCGTCCTCGAGATTCGGAAGACGTCGACTAGGAGATAGGGATACTTCGTCTCTAGATTCTTCTTTGCTTCATCGTGTAATTCCATCGTCTTGATAAGGATCCCACTTTACCTTGCATACCTGTGAATCTTACCCCAAGTCACTTATCAAACTGATTCCAAGATTCTGGTAGATACTCCTAACAACGCTCAGGTAATTCCAATCACTAGACCACCTTTCCTTTAATACTAATTCTCTTTTCTTAAAATATCCACCTTCTGAGGAAGCCTGACGAACCTCTTGTCAGAAGGAGATTCTACCACCAATCTTCAAAACATTAACGTTTTCGGCTAAGTTGCTCGATATGGGAATACAACTCTTAGTCCTTGGTGTCACCTGAACCTTCTTAGCATGATTCTCCGTTGCTAAGGGCATCAGCTGCGACTTCTACTTCTCCAGGGTATAGCACTTTTCCAAGTCATAATCAATCTCGTTCCAACGAGGATATCACAAGCTCAAGACCAACTTAGTGAAGATGTCCTGTAAATTCTTGTGATCCTCCTAGATGTCACTCCTACTTCTAAGAAGACAATACTTCCATGCTCCATAATGGATAATTCCAGATGCATGTTAGGTAGTTCAACTCACACTTCCTTAGTTGACTTAATGAACAAGGTACTACATTTTTATTCTTGTATAAGGACACATCCAAAACCTTTGGCAAGGTGCATCATTGTAGCTATGAAGCTCTCGTCTGGATCTGGCAAAGCTTATACATAGGTTTTACTTCAACCTCTTCTTGGACTCCTTCAAACATTTACCTGAGGTCTTTTGATCCAAACTAATTTAAAACCTCTTCCAGTAGCATTATCAATATCTTGATGATCTTGGTTAAACCTCCCTTGAACCTTTAATCAAACTTCATTGAAACTCTAAGTTTCTCTCACATCTTTGGGTACTACCACGCTTCCGCTGCGCAAACTAGAATGTAGGATACTTCACTTTACAAATTCTTCAACTTGGCTACCCCCCTTAAAAAAATAACTAGGGGACACCAAAGTATAGCTTGCATCTCCTTCTAGATGGGTTAACTGATATCAAGATGTTCTGTCATCCCAATGGTACTCTAGTGTAGGGGCAAGATCAAGAAATCTGAAATTCCTCGCGAGCAGAAAAACAGCAGCACAGTAAAACAGCTGTAACTCTTACTCCGTTAATCCAATGAAGTTGTAGATTATACCGTTGGAAAGCTTATAAAATTCCCCATAACTTCTTTATAGAACACTTTTCCAAATTCCTATGTTTTCTTGGTCGAAAATAGTGCACAACAGAAACTGTTCCAGGTTCCAAACAGCACGGATGCATCATCTTGTGATTTTCATATCTCCCTAACCAAAATAGCTATCAGGATGATTCTTGTGCTCAGAGAAAGATATTAAAGTCTACTATTGTCCAGAATTTTCTCATGATTTTTGGGTTGTCTGAAATCAGAGATATAAATCGAAGAGTGCAGGCTGCTCCGGAAAGACAGAATAGAGAGAACACAAGAAAACCATACCCCAACTATTTGTTTCACTAATCCTTATATCTTAGGCCTATAAACTAAATGAAATTGTGGGAACATCCAACAAGATCATTGCAATCATTACATAGATGCAAAACAATCATAAGCATAATGTCAATTCAACAAGCAATAAAGGTGCACAATACAATCATTGACTCAACTTGCATTACTATCGTCCTTGTTGTATTAGGGGTAACAATCCTAAGACTTATCTTCAGATTACGCAAGAAGGTGGTGAGGAACAGTTCTAAAAGTATATCAAATCAAGGAGTGAAGATAAGAACAAGTACTTTAAAATAAGCATCAAGGAGGAGATAAATATCAAGGATAGATATATAGTAGAGAAGAAAATATCAAGATTTCTAGAATAAGGATTTTATAGCAATTTCAAAACCTTAAGACGGCCAATTTCTAACTAGGCTTGCGTCCTACAGTTAGCATTGCTCTGATACCACTTTATAGCACCCGGTTTTAAGAATAAAACCAGATACACACCATATGTGAGCCCAGGAAGTCAAATCTCACATATAGCTACAAGTAAGGGTAATATCAATAGACAATGCTTAAATACATAACGTATTAGTATAAAGAATATAACCTCAGAGTATAGATAGCGTAAAGACAACTCCGATCTTCAGGCGAAGACTCCAAATCCACATGGACAACTGACTGGTTGACCACAAGCCTAATTCCTCTAAACTCTAGCAATCTGGTACCCATCCGGGATTTTTATCCAAATAATAGAAAAGGAAAGCAAGAGTAAGTACATGTCGTACTCAACAAATATAACATGGGGTTCATGAGGCTCAAAAGGCTGACACTGGTTTAAACTGCGATTAGCTTTTAATTAGTCATCTTTTAGCAATTGGGTGGCAACAAGTTCACCTCAAGCCCATAAACACATGATCAGGTAAACATGAATAATGAATAGTATAAACAATTAACCATTAGTGAGCATCTTCATCATCAGTATCATCTGTGTTCATCATCTATTCCGTAAATGTTCCAAGGCCGCTTGTGACCGTGAGCACGGCTGATATACCAGTTTTACACTCTGCAGAGGTTGTACACTTTCACTGTGAGTCGTGATTTACCCTTTCGCCCGAGGTAGCTAGTCTCTTGACCCACTTCCAAGGAAGGTCGGCAGGGTTCACTATGAAGCCTTTCAAAGGTTCGTCTAACAAGTTAGGGCCATTAGATTCACTCGGCAAACAGATGTAGTGCCCCCCTTCCCGATGGCACATTGACACGCAGCCTATACACAAGGGATAGAGGCCGCACTATACCCGATTCGTCAAGTCATTCTTACGCCAATAAAGGTAACCACTAACAAGCTAGAAAAGGTCCTCATACTGAGCTAAAGCCAGAGCCATGTAGCCCTCACAGCTGTACTGTAAGTCCCGGATGATCACTTACAAATAAATCCTTAGGGAGAGAAATCTAGAGCATCATAAAACAGCCCAATGCTCTAGCCCCCTTGTTCCATGTTGCTAAAAAGCATCTTTTAATGTTTATTGCATATTACATTAGTCAAGTTACAAGATCATGGTTGTAGTTGAGCACTAGCATCATACTACCCAATGCAATACCCCAAAGGTATCAAGGTACAAGGTACAAAGTACTAGGAATTCCTTAATGTCAGTTAAGGTAGACACATGCAGTATGAATTAAATGATTAAAGGTGAATAGGTAACAAGGAAGATCCCATGCTATACTTGCCTTAACTTGCTTTTCCCCCAAAGCAATATGCTCAAAAGCCTTTAGTATTCAACTTTCAATCTTCTGCTTCTAATTCTCAGCTTCTAGTCTTCAGAGAACAGCTTCTTAATCACCACGTAAACCTCACCGATTGACTGAACCATATATCACCACACAAGCATCCATACAATCATACACGAAGCAAACAATAGATCTAAATTAGAACAGTACAGCAAACATAAAATCAAGATGAAAAGTTTGTGAAACGAATCTGCGTCTCGCTACGAACACAAAGACGCGAGAAGCACGCTAATCGGAGCTACGGTTAAAAAGATACAACTACCGAATGATCTGCTCATAAAACTATTAGCTTCATGTGTTTTATTTATATAAAAACATATATAAGGTATTGTATAGATAATATAATTTAAGTCAAATTTAAGTTTGAATTATAATACTAAAGTGAAAGAAATCATATTTTATTTATAAAACCTAGTTGCATAGTTATTATTCAAGATATGATTTAAATCATGAAATTGTAGAAATAGTAATATGATAAACACTGTTGCTAACGTGTAGATCTCGTCGCTATGAATCTAACGCAACTTGGATGGGGCAAAATGGATCTAAAACGTAGAAGATATGATTTAAACAAGTTTTCCTTTAATAAAATAATAGATTAAATCTAATCATGAATTTTAAAAGTTGAAAACACATCTAACAGTAGTATGAACATGTACATTATGAAATTAGGAACCTAATGCAATTTAAACGGATCAAATCGGAGTTAAAACGGAGAAACGGTGAGGATCCATTATTGATTGTAAGTGGTGTATTTCTATAGTATTGTTGGATTTGTTTTTCTATAAGAAAACGGCCATAAAACATATACGTGATGTCATGAGATGTCATCAAGCTAATTGGGACAGCAACTGGAGTAGGGAGCACGCAGATCAAGCAGAGGACCGCAAGGTTCAGTGTAGCAGCAGTCCCGGACTTCTTCAAGCAGAGAGATGTGTGCCACGGGTGAAGGAAAAGGAAAGGCCAACTTGTAATGTACATGAACGTGAGGCACACAGATGATTTCTTTACCTTCAGCCAATGATGAACGACAGCGAGACAAACGACAACATTGCCTGACTATGGTGGTGACGGGTTCGTCCTCATGGGCGCAGGCATCAACAAGGTAGCATTAAGCCTTGCTGCAGAAGTATAGATCAAGATAGAGGTCGGCCTCCATATCTCACGCTGAAGTTGAGAAGGAATTGAAGACAAAGCCAGCGAACGTTCCGACGAGGCTACCGTGCTGACATTACGTGTCCGCTGTGGCACACATGGAGAGGAGCAGATCGGCGTTGACAGCTATTCAGCATGTAAATCACGACGTGGACAGTACGGGTTCCTCCAGCGACTCGACGTCGTGCGTGCGATGCCGTGATGGATGTCGTCGGCACGTACAGTCGGCGAGGCACCATGTGATAGCATATTGCCGGGAATAAAGACTCGATCGGACGCAGCCACGTTGGAGATCGGCAGGAACAGGGTAGGCGGCCTTACTTGTTGCCGTGGAAAGGATGGCTGGCGTGCAGTACAGCAAGCAACGACGACATGCAGAAGCTGATTTCTGGAGGCAGAGCAGATGAACAATGGTGACCACCAGGGCTCTGACTGGCGGCCGGCACGACGATTCCAAGCCGGCAACGAACCGGTGCCGAGGAGACGAGAACGCTGACACGGCAGCTTGACGAAGCTTCTTCTCGACATGGTTTTCTCAGGCTTGGGTTTGGGCGCTGCTTCAGCAAGGTTCATGGTCAGCAACGAGAGAACACGGAGGCAAACATGAATACAGGGCCGAACAGCAATATAGGATCACTTTGAGCAGGACTACCCTCACCTCGCCAGCAAAAAACGGCAGTGGCTCGGTCATGGGCAGGGCTCGGAGAAACGTAGAAGATAGATAAAACAAGACTATTGCGTGGGGTACTTACCGATGGTCGAGAAGCAGCGAGGATGACTGGGCTGGGCAGCGCGGTGACGGCGGCGACGACGACGGCGGGGGAAGGAGGGAAAATATAATTTACTACACGAGGGATTTCCCAAACTAGGGGCTCCCCATACGGTAGTTTTGGTCTGCTTTGCCTAAGGGGTTGGTTGATATATATAGGAAGAAAAACTCCCCACATCCACGTCAACTAGCGATATGGCACTAATTGATGTTACCCCCTCCACATTTACTAATGGGCCTAAATAATCATTAAAGCCCATTAGTAAATAAATACATGGGCCTTTATGATTTATTAGGATTATTGCACTTGAGCATTGGAAAAAATGAGAGATTTATTATTTTCGGAATTAATTAATTTCATGGATAAAATAATTCTAGAAAAGTCCAGAATTGATATTTAAGTCACGAAAAATACTCCGCAACCTCCAAAAATTTGGGGAAAATTCTCAGAGACACTTTGGAACATGATGAACCCAAATAAAGTATTTGGAGCTCATAAAAATATTGTTGGGAACTTGGAACATAAAGATTAAGGTGAAGGAGGTAGAAATTAAATTCTAGAAAGAAGCTGGAAAATTCCTAGAGATAGATATTCGTCTCGTAAAAAAAACACATTTTGCACATAGAAACACGAGGTGCGACCGGCATGAATGCAACAAACACGTTTCTACCTTATGATAAATTTTAAATTAATGAAAATTTTTATTTTCCTATGTTTTCATGTGCACAAAAAATCACAAATAAATCATTTTAATTCTATTTTCAAAAGTGGCAAATTTTGGGGTGATACAATTCCAGTTTTGTATATTCTATGCATGTGCATGCATTTTATACATACAGGGACTTCAATTAGTCACGGTCTAGCAGCATTTGTTCATTCGCTGCTTGATAGCTTCTCACATAACTACTGTGTATACTTCAACCATGATGAGTACGATGCTACAACAAAGTCCGTTGATAAAGGCTTTGTGTAATATCCCGAATTTTTTAAAACAAAATTAATAAGTTGACCGAACGGACTAATGAGACGAGCAAATTTTGACTATTTGAACCGGGAGTCATATGGGCGATCGGACACCGTGGTTGTGCAGATCTCGTCGAAACGAATTCATTTGAGTACTAACATGTTTCGCTTGGAGGTTGGATGAATTTAGGAGGAACCGTTAAATTTAGACCATTGGATCTGATTTAGGGTTTGGTTTCCTGACCGGTTAATAAGAAGAAAAAAAGGCCCCATTATGCCACCGGCTCTTCCTCACGCTGCTTTGTTCAGAGCCGCATCGTCCTGTTCCCGCCTCCACCTCTCGCCTGAGCTCTTCCTTTGTTCGCACCGCTCCTGTCTCTCTGTCTCGTTCAAGCTGCCAACGTTTGAGGAGGTCCCCTTGCCAGGTCGTCTTCCCTCGCTGGAAGTAGCACGCATCTTGCATCTAATCTTGGTGCTCCTACGTGAATCTGCTGGGAAGTAGCAAGGCTAGCTAGCTACTGCTGGCGCATAGATCCTGCGAGGCCACTGTCGTGAAGGCAAAGGGAAATAGCAGAAAGAGAATTGGGGCAAGAAAGAGGAGGAAAGAAAAGGTTAGACTTATGGGGATCTATTTAGTTCTTTGCGAAATTAAGGTTTCTGTTGTGGCAGCTGTCTTAAGAAGGACGTAGAGGCAGCAGTTACGTACGTGTACAAGTCAATTTGTAACTGGTAGATCAATTTGGAGTAGGCTCTAATTAGGCAGATTGAATCGGCGAATTTCTGGGAATAATCTGTAAATTATCTCAACAGGTGAGTTAAACAAAAGTCACAGCTCTCGTTTTTATCTTCCCAACGGTGCTGACTTCATTCAAATCGCCCAAAACAGTGCTGCTTTCTAGCTAGACATATTCTATGCGCATAAATCTTTTATCTATTTTAGAGGTATTTAGAGTCAGAATTGGTTCTGGATTTCTAAACCAAATTATAGGAAATTTTCTGTAGATATCCGAGATGTATTTATTTGCTGCATTTGGATAATAGAATTGAGAGTTATGGTCTAAACAGCAAGGAACTCAAATTTTACTGGATCTTCTAAAAATATGAGAATCCACATATTAGGGTTCGACTGAGAGGTTTAATTGAGCTTTTTATAAAATAGCTTCATGATCGATGTGGATTAGTTCCTATGGTAGTTTGCTCCTCGGGTTTGGGAAGCGCCGTTGCCGAGGGTGGCACGCATGCCGGATTCTCGCCAAACTTAAGGCAAGTGCGTGACGAACCTATGTATGGGCTTATGCCTCTTGTTTGAGTTTTCAATTGATTCAATTGTTTCGTGTGCTATATGATTCAAGTTCCAAGTGTTCTTTTAAATTCAATTCCTGCTTCGGTGGATCCGGATGTGCAATTTGTTTTTTATATTCAAGTTCAAGCTTCATGATTTCTTTTACATTCAATTCTAGTGCTGGTTTATCCGGAGGTGCAATTTGGTTCTTCTGTTCAGGTTCCTGCGAATAAGTGCTGGCCCCACTTGCTTGGCTTTACCGGTAAATGCTAAGGATTCAAGTTCGTCCATTTCAGATGGAAACTACTATTTCCAGGATTCAAGTGTTGTCCTTATCAGACGAAAACTAATGTTCATGGATGTTCTGATTTTTCGTTCGCGGACAACGTTGACTTTCTTCTTTCGGTTCTAATTGTACTTGCCGAGTGTTTTTACTCACCCTTGTGTTTATTTGGTTTTTACGTACTAAATGACAGCAGCATGCATGGGAACCGGGAGTAGCACCTTCATGATACGAACACCTAGTTTACATATGCTTTGCTTAACTAGAGGTTGCTTAATGGTTGGTTTGGATGAGACGATGTTTGCTATTGGGATGGTTCCTTCGATACTATTGTTGGTGATTATATCGCCTTTGTAATGTGATTTACCTGTTTTAGATGCCAAGAATACTAGGGAAACTCTGCCAAAAATTTTAATGATTCGTAGACATAATAAAATTTAGATGTTGTTTGGTAGCCTCCTGTGGTGTTCCTATCCGGGGCGTTACACTTTGATTCACATGAGCAAGTCATAACATTACATACCCATCATGTTTATAAAGTGGAACAAATATGATGTGGCGAAGGCTTTGTCATGTGTAAAGGTGAAGTTGTCACGTATGTCATTCCTCATGTATCTAGAGAACTCCTATAGAATAGGACACTTTTTATAGCACGTAGTGGACACTATCTTGCCAACACATACCATATAATCCAACAAAACTGATAACTAAGCGTCGAACTTGACTAGGTGCCATATCATCTCTAGCTCATCCATTTTTTGGCGAAATCTGAGATCTGAACAGATATACATGAGCTCTCACTTGTATAAATAGGCCCCAAATCAATAGCTAATCCACCACCCATATCATTGATAGTAATCAAAAACTTCCCAAGTGAAACGCACTAGCAACATCTTAGCAACAATGGCTGCCAAGATATTTGCCCTCCTTGCACTCCTTGCTCTTTCGGTCAGCGCTACAACTGCGTTCATCATTCCGCAGTGCTCACCAGTTACTGCTGCGGGCTATGAACACCCAGTTCTGTGGGCCTATAGGCTACAACAGGTGCAACAATTCCTGCCAGCGCTCAGTTAAGCAATCCTCGGCTCACCTACTAGTACAGACCATCGTAGCGCAACTGCAACAGCAGCAGTTCCTGCCAGCGCTCAGTCAACTAGCTGTGGCAAACCCTGCCGCCTACCTGCAGCTGCAACAGCTGCTTCCTACAAACCCACTGGCTGCGGCGAATGCCATTGAATACCTGCAACAACAACAGTTACAACAATTCCTGCCAGCGCTCCGGCAACTGGCCGTGGCGAACCCTGCCGCCTACTTGCAACAGCAACAGCTGCTTCCATTCAACCAACTAGCTGTGGCGAACGCCGCTGCATACCTGCAACAGCAGCAGCCGCTTCCGATTACCCAGTCGGCTGTTGCAACCGCCGCTGCCTACCACCAGCAACAGCAGCTGCTCCCAGTTAACCCATTGGCACTGGCTAACCCGTTGGCTGCTGCCTTCCTGCAGCAGCAACAATTGCTGCCATTCAACCAGATGTCTTTGATTAACCCTGCCTTGTCGTGGCAGCAACCCAACGTTGGAGGTGCCATCTTCTAGAACACAAATGAGTTGTACTTGATAACAATGTTCTTGTGTCGGCGTGTGCAACTTCCCAGAAATAATCAATACATTGATTGAGATTTATCTGAGTCTATCCTTTTTTTTCTCTGTATAATCAATTGTAAAATATCAAATCATAACTCTAGACACGTGCTTGATTAATACGTAGACAATACCACATTACATCATCAATATCAAGATGTGCCAGCCTGACCTCTTGAATGTTCTCATTTGGCTGTGTGCGTGGGTGTTTTGTAAAATAGATGCGACTGTACGTGCGTGTAGTTGAGTACTTGCATCTATATGGTATGTTGTTTTAAGAAAGTCACGGGCACATATGCTTTGACCATTGTCTTTCAAGACAGGTGCACGTATACAAAGGAAAACATAATAGAAGTTCACGAGTAAACGTATATGTGCATGCAAAGTTGGTATGCAAAGTCACACCTCTTAATTATTTTTTCTTGTAAATATTTGGTGTGTGTGTTTTTGTCTTGGAGCAAAATTGTGCAAGACACCATAATATTGTAGAAAAATAAGGAAATAATTGGAGCCCATGAACATGACAAGGCCAAGGGCATTAAATCAACTAGACCCTATCAGTAACAATTTTGAAGTACATAACAACAAAGTATAAAACTGGTCGCCAAAAAAATTATGATGAACGTGAAGTTTAATTACCCACGAATATGTTAGAGCAAATTTTAAAGAGGGACACCAAACTTGCGTCAAATTGGCTGCGCAACACGGTAGCTCACTTTTCTGCTAGGTAGCATTACCAAAGATGGGATCTTTGTTGATGGGCACCGCACCGACTATAATATGATTCAGAGTGGGGCTATCAAAACCCAAAAGTAACGTCCCCGTATTAAAGTAATAAACGTCCACCGCCATCCTACTGTTCTGTAGAGAGAGAACCCACCTGGAGTGCCATTCTGACACCTAGCCTAGTCCAATGGATTGTAGTTTTCATCTATGTGTAGAATGTGAAAAAGTTCATGTTCTAAAATCATAAATCTAAACAAATCCAGAAGTTTATTTCTGACACGACGGTTTACGTGGGGTAGCTCATAGCACTGGAACCAATGTAACCATAACTCACATGTTATATAAAACTAGAACAGATATATTATCATATCTATTTGAGCACCCATAAAGCGAATTATTATAGAATCATGAAATACATTCCTTTGTAAATGAACAAGGAATAGTAAATGAAGCCATGAAGATTTCGTTGGTCTCGCTCTGATTATGTGTCAACAGAAGTTATTATTTTTAAATGTTTTTAGCCATATTGGATTTCCTTAGCCTAAAATTAATGTCCAGTCCTAGAGGTTAAGGTTATTATCCGAACGTTCCAGAGATTCTTTTGGACAAGATTTAGGTCGTGTGTAGGGAAATCCGAAATATCTTTGATTCGAATCCTTGGATTAATATATGTGTACCTATGTGCTCAATATTCTAGTGAAAATGAATATGATGGAGTGTGTTGTCATGGAACTTCAAGTCCGGATGTTGTAGTTTTTCGCCTAAAAAATCAACGCAAGCCCCCATCTTAGTCTTCTTTATCTTGAGTTTTTGTAGCACAGCTGAGCAAAGTATATGTTAATGGTCATTTTGTTTTTTTTTCTTGAATGGATCTATGCCTTTGAGCCCAAACGACTTTTGTTTCGAACAGCTAGGAGGTTGGCCATGATCCTCTTCATCTGTATATTGAAGGGCAGATTCATATCATAGATGGTGGAAGGAACAAAAGTGGCATCAAACTTATCATTCTCCTTACTATATGGAAATAATTTAAGCATGAGTTTAGTGAAAATTAGATGTACTTCTATTTGAATCAAGAGGTAGAGTTCAACATATAGCCCCTCCGCTCCGGTTTATTACTTGCTCTAGCTTTTCCCTAAGGTAATCTTACCTAACTTTGACATATTTCTTAGAAAAATTACCAAAAATCTTGAACATCAAGTTTGTTTCATTGAATTCTTCATTGCCTATGTCTTGATGGTGTATTTTTGTTGTCAAAATTTATTTAAAACTTTTTCAAAGTTAGACAAGCATGCTTTTACAAAAAGATAAAGTGAATTGTAATCCATAACAAAGGGAGTGTGTGGCAGTGGCCAAGATAGTAATAAGCATGCCAATTTTTTATATTCTACTAGATATATGCCCGTGCGTTGCATGGAGGCCACGAATTTTTGCCCACGCAGCTGTTAAATATTTTTTATTATAGGAACCCTAAATTATTTCTAAATCTGAGGCCTTTTTCACTTCTCTAATTAACCCTTAGCCCCAACACATGAATCCTCTATAAGACGTAAGACAACAGCATCGCCAGGCAGAGCAGTGGTCGTAGTATATACACACACTGCAAAATCATAGTGCATGTAAAAATTCTTCTCTAATTATAATTCTCTGGGACACCAATGATGCTTATTAAGCTGACATATTCATCTTCATGCATGTATAACTTTGATGTAAAATCAACTTTTGGTAATGAAAGAGTAGAGCAGAGCGTGGGCACCACTGGGTCAGTGTTCACCGTTGCGCGCATGCGTGCGCGAATGTGGTGTGTAAGGACTTGCGCAACGTGCCTGGCCAGACTCTCGACGTCTTGGTCATAGGAGCTCCTAGCGGAATGGCACCCTGCGGGAGGTCACCAGTGCTACCAGTGGCATGGCACCTGGCGGCGGCGCAAAGGATGGACCATCTCAACCGGTGTTCTTCGCGGTGCTTGTGGCCCTGTGCAGCGATGGAGCGCGCAACACCCGTGTGCCTCGCCAGGCACAACAAACCGCCCATGGCCGCTGTTGTACATCAACACGGGCGACTTCGGCACCATAAGCGTGACCACCACGGCTTGGAGATTGATGCCCCTATCCACAATGAACGGACATACATAGGAAAAGGACATACGTAGCTAACCAATTTGTATATTGGACTCCCTTATTCAATCTAGGTTGAGTCACATAGGTAACATAGGTAACAGATATACTTAGGAAACGGAGTCATGTAGTTACAGAGAGAAGAGTCGGGCAGGGCGAGTATTTGCACTGACGATACACCTAGGTATCTTTTAGGTGTAGAGATGCATGTGCATGCATTTTAGACATACGGGGACTTCAATTAGCCACGATCTTGCAGCATTTTTTCACTCGCTGCTTGATAACTTCTCACATAACTATTGTGTATATTTCAACCCTGAGTACAATGCTACAATAAATTCCGTTGATAAAGGCTTTGATTCACAAGAGCAAGTCATAACTTCACATACTCATTCCGCAGTGCTCACCAGTTGCTGCTGCGGGGTACGAATGTAACAGAACCGTCCAATTTATAGGAGCACAAGTATAATAGCAATCACCTAAGCGATCAAACCATCATACTTGACCCCATGTAAACCTAGTAGTCCGATGAAATCATGAAGGATCTCAAATTAAATAACATACAAACCAAGGTCGTACTTGATTCAACACAACCAGTCACATGTTACATCACAGTTCACAAATATCTCACATACATCGGAGTTCACATAGTTATTACAAACCAAGTTTAAATAGCGGAAGCAAAGTAGTTTGACATTAACATCACACTTAGTTCAAATACATGCCAGTACCACGGTCGTTTCTAGCAAAAGCAGAACAGAGAGAATATCTTAGGAGTACCATGCCCCATGGTTTAGTCCTCATCCATGGCAGGATGAAGGCAGTTCTTACAGTACCCATGATACATCATGTCATCTGCAACAAGAGGGAATAAACCCTGAGTACGAGAATGTACTCAGCTAGGCTTACCCGTCATAAACCAGAAATAATATGATGCCAAGGAGTATGCAAGGCTTTATCAATGGAGTTAGCTTGACAACATTTTGCATAAAAGTTTAAGTAACATAACTTGGAGATTTAATACCTATAGCAGCAATTTGAATACCTTTTCAATTAAGCATCTCTAGATTTGCACCTGTACTAGAGCAATCACATGATTAAGCTAATCAAGCATTAGTAACCATATCCGATGTATTAAATTGAGCATCATCATAACCATCAAGTTCCATCAATTAATGCTATGTTGCCGCTACTTAGTCAAGTTCTCACTATCCAGTAGAGACGACGACTCGAATCGATTCCAACCAGCTGGGGAGTTATTCCTAACACAAACCCATACTTCCTCCGTTGGGGTCACGTCGGGTCACCTTTGGTACAATTCAGGTACAGTCATGGGTCTGATCAGCGCCGCACCCTCAGAGATTCTATCAGTCTGCCAGGAAGTTCATACCCGGTCTACCCTTGGACTCACGCCACTGGCTCCCCACACATCCTTACTACCTCTAGTGTGCGCACTTTCACTTACCTGGTCTTGACCCGAGTTGAGCTACTCGGCTTCGCGGTCGGAACGACTTATCCAGCCAACTAAGTGTTAGGCATGCATTCAACATGACATGAGGACGTACAGCGAATCAGTCATGAACCGACACAGACGAGGATAAATAGGCACCAAGACCTCCATGACTTGTTGCTTCTCTATCACAATCTCGCCTAGTCTCCTTTTTATTCATCATCACATGGTTATTTCCACGATAGCAATTATAGCCAACCGTGATCAGGTATCTACCTATATCTTGTAGGTGACATGAAATCATTCGACTTCTATCGGACTAAGCAAGGCTAAGCATATATTCGATCCTAGACCTACCAAGGATTCAAGATATATTTGTCTGGACAAGGAAAATATATGCAGGAAGTGTTTCCAATCAACTCCTATAACCTAATGCATCAAACATAAAGGACGCAAGTGATATTTGTAAAAACATAGGAGGCTTATATTGCTCTAGGGCTTACCTTTCAAGAACGAGGAGGGTTGGTGGTCAGGACACTCAGGAAGATCTTCCACGTTGACTCCTCCTTTCGCCTGAACCTCTTGCTCCCGGGCTGCCTGTTGCTCCTCCTGACGCTCGGTTTCAAACTCGAGGAGCGTCACTCCTTCCGGGGAACCTATTGCATGCATATGCACAAATGAGTATCATGAATGCATAAGAGATGAGATGATATGATAAATTATATATGTATGAGCATGGTTATCCGCAAGATGTATGATAAGTTTAACATTTGTTGACCAAGTAGATGTATAACTTTGTTCTAGTTGATCTTTACTGAGTAGGTGCATATTTCTTCTATAGTACAAGAAATATACACTCACCAAGTTCTAGTAACCTAAGGTAAAGTTGTTCATCATCACTAAGAGGCTTAGAACCTGCATCTAACAATTAATCTCAATTAGCCTAAGCATCTGCACAAGCATCACATAAGACAAACAATTATAATTGACTTAGTCCTTTCCTGCTGTAAACAACAGCTACTTATTTTGGCCATATCTGGAGTTCTACTCAACCAAATACTTTGATCTTGGACTTTATGGAAAGCTTATAAAACTTCCTACAACTTTGTTATAGTCATATCGAGATGATTCAATGACTATCAAGGTCAAACAAAGCAATTTCCCAAATCTGTCCAGAAATTACAGAGAATAAGTATTTCTCGAGACCAACTTCCAACAGCTATAACTCTCAAACCATTTATCCTATTGCCATGAAAATTTGACACAAGCAAGATAAGTAAGTTATCTACAACTTTGTTATTGACAAGATTCACAGCAAACATTATTTTACCTGAGCAATTTACTTAACAACAGAAACTATCCAAAACAGTCACTAAAATTGAATTATAGAGCAATTAATATTTCACTGCATACAAGCAATCAAATTTGGGCACAAACAATGGTACCAACAGTTCATAGACATCATATGCACTTTAGAAAACATAATGGTCAAGCCCAAATAAATTATTTAAATGTGTTTATTAATTTATTTAGACACTAAGGTGAAATAAGGAAAATATATCAAAAGTGCACAATAAATTCTTAGAAAATTATAGTAGCCTACATATGACCCCAAAAGTCTACTGTACAAATTTCATGCCATTTAGATAAGTATAACCGTCTCTGCAAAAATGATAAGTTGCATAGGCTTATTTTAGCAAAAAATAGTTTAGCCTAGTGAAGAGTGTCAAACAACAGATTTCATATTTTTCTTCAATTCATTCCAGCACCATAACACTGTGTCAAAATTTGCATGATCAGTAGTTATGTATTTTTACCCCATTTATTTTCACTAGAAACTAGCAATTATTTAAGATTAAATAGGAAGACCATATTGCAATTATTCTTACTATAGGTTTAGTATTTTTCTTAGCTAGAGCATGTCAACACAAGATTAGAAAAATTGGAATCACAATTTTATCACTTTCGTAGCTCAAGTTATGCATTTTCCAAGATTGAAAACATTTTAAAAGCACTTATCTAGCTCAATTTAAATCTCCTAGAAAAATATCCCAAACAGTAGGTTTCATATTTTTATCAAATAGTACACTTAATGATGAATCCAACAAATTTGGTTCACTCAATTTAGACACTCCTAGCTCTATATACGAATTTTTGAAACATGTATTCAAATCTATGAAAATAATTAAGAAAAAACAAATAATACTCAGACTGACAGATGGGGCCCACGGTCAACGGGGCTCGCTCGTCAGCGAAACAAAAATAGAGGACGGACGTCGATCGACGATAGCTCACTGTCGGCGAGGTCTCCGGTGATGAGGTTACCTCCGTCGTGTTCCTCACGTCAATCTGCACCTAGGGGTACCCTAGGTTGGGTCAGTGGCTCATCGGAGCAAGCTCACCGACGAGCATGGCGGACGATGGTGGTCATGCCATGGTGCGTCGGCCGTCTCTGACCATGGCAGGCTCCGGCGAGGATGGTCCTACCTCTATAGTGACCTAGCATAGCTCTAGGGCAAGATCCAGCCACGATGAAGCAATGGGGAAGCCCGACCATGTGCATGGCGGCATGGCGGCGCCCAGTGCACGACGGTGGCGCTTGCCATTCTGGTGAACCGGCGGCGAGAAGTGGGTCTCCATCTTCATGGTAGGACCTAGCGTTCATGGCTATGCAAAAACACCTTCGAGCAGGGGATGGCGAGACCTAGGGGCTGCTGGCCGCGGTGAGCTTGAGCTCACAGGCACGGCGGGAGCGGCGATGCATTCCCACGTGGTGGCGGCGGTAGCGGTTAAACTGGCTTTGGCCTTAGCATCTAGACCCTATGGCGACAAGCAACCAAGGGTAAGGGAGGTCAGGGGAGCACCAGTTGCGGTTGGCCATGGCGAGCTTGAGCTCGGCGGTGCACCGCGACCACGACAATGGCGGTGATGGCGCAATGTGGCCTTACCCTTGCTCAAGTCGCGAAGCTAGTGGGTTGAGGAGAGAGAGGAGGTGGTGGCAAAGCTATGGGCGAGGTGGATTGGGTGGCGGTGCTGCGTGCATGGTGAGTGAGCACGGTGCAGGCAAGTGGCGATGGCGACGGTCGCGCTACTGCTTGCTCTGTGAGCGCGGCGGGAGACAAGGCGAGCGAGGGCGAGAAATGGAGGGAGCATCGATGTCGCCTCACTCTTCACTCGACTTTGGCCCAACCAGCCAGGCCAATGCTGGTGTACGGCCACCATGTGGTGGCTATGGCCTGGCGCGGTCGGCCACTGATGGCGCGGCGTCCGCGGCCATCAGGCCCTGACGAAACGACTGACAGCGCGATTTCCTCCACCTCTATCTCCTAATCCGTTCATTCTTTGCAAAAACTTCATTAACAAAAGTTGTAGAGCTACACGTAAACTCCAACTTTGCTTTTAGGAGTAACATCTAATTCGCCATGGTTTTCAAAATGCAAAGCTATACACGTAAACTCCAACAAGGAAGATCCCATGCTATACTTGCCTTAACTTGCTTTTCCCCCAAAGCAATATGCTCAAAAGCCTTTAGTATTCAACTTTCAATCTTCTGCTTCTAATTCTCAGCTTCTAGTCTTCAGAGAACAGCTTCTTAATCACCACGTAAACCTCACCGATTGACTGAACCATATATCACCACACAAGCATCCATACAATCATACACGAAGCAAACAATAGATCTAAATTAGAACAGTACAGCAAACATAAAATCAAAATGAAAAGTTTGTGAAACGAATCTGCGTCTCGCTACGAACACAAAGACGCGAGAAGCACGCTAATCGGAGCTACGGTTAAAAAGATACAACTACCGAATGATCTGCTCATAAAACTATTAGCTTCATGTGTTTTATTTATATAAAAACATATATAAGGTATTGTATAGATAATATAATTTAAGTCAAATTTAAGTTTGAATTATAATACTAAAGTGAAAGAAATCATATTTTATTTATAAAACCTAGTTGCATAGTTATTATTCAAGATATGATTTAAATCATGAAATTGTAGAAATAGTAATATGATAAACACTGTTGCTAACGTGTAGATCTCGTCGCTATGAATCTAACGCAACTTGGATGGGGCAAAATGGATCTAAAACGTAGAAGATATGATTTAAACAAGTTTTCCTTTAATAAAATAATAGATTAAATCTAATCATGAATTTTAAAAGTTGAAAACACATCTAACAGTAGTATGAACATGTACATTATGAAATTAGGAACCTAACGCAATTTAAACGGATCAAATCGGAGTTAAAACGGAGAAACGGTGAGGATCCATTATTGATTGTAAGTGGTGTATTTCTATAGTATTGTTGGATTTGTTTTTCTATAAGAAAACGGCCATAAAACATATACGTGATGTCATGAGATGTCATCAAGCTAATTGGGACAGCAACTGGAGTAGGGAGCACGCAGATCAAGCAGAGGACCGCAAGGTTCAGTGTAGCAGCAGTCCCGGACTTCTTCAAGCAGAGAGATGTGTGCCACGGGTGAAGGAAAAGGAAAGGCCAACTTGTAATGTACATGAACGTGAGGCACACAGATGATTTCTTTACCTTCAGCCAATGATGAACGACAGCGAGACAAACGACAACATTGCCTGACTATGGTGGTGACGGGTTCGTCCTCATGGGCGCAGGCATCAACAAGGTAGCATTAAGCCTTGCTGCAGAAGTATAGATCAAGATAGAGGTCGGCCTCCATATCTCACGCTGAAGTTGAGAAGGAATTGAAGACAAAGCCAGCGAACGTTCCGACGAGGCTACCGTGCTGACATTACGTGTCCGCTGTGGCACACATGGAGAGGAGCAGATCGGCGTTGACAGCTATTCAGCATGTAAATCACGACGTGGACAGTACGGGTTCCTCCAGCGACTCGACGTCGTGCGTGCGATGCCGTGATGGATGTCGTCGGCACGTACAGTCGGCGAGGCACCATGTGATAGCATATTGCCGGGAATAAAGACTCGATCGGACGCAGCCACGTTGGAGATCGGCAGGAACAGGGTAGGCGGCCTTACTTGTTGCCGTGGAAAGGATGGCTGGCGTGCAGTACAGCAAGCAACGACGACATGCAGAAGCTGATTTCTGGAGGCAGAGCAGATGAACAATGGTGACCACCAGGGCTCTGACTGGCGGCCGGCACGACGATTCCAAGCCGGCAACGAACCGGTGCCGAGGAGACGAGAACGCTGACACGGCAGCTTGACGAAGCTTCTTCTCGACATGGTTTTCTCAGGCTTGGGTTTGGGCGCTGCTTCAGCAAGGTTCATGGTCAGCAACGAGAGAACACGGAGGCAAACATGAATACAGGGCCGAACAGCAATATAGGATCACTTTGAGCAGGACTACCCTCACCTCGCCAGCAACAAACGGCAGTGGCTCGGTCATGGGCAGGGCTCGGAGAAACGTAGAAGATAGATAAAACAAGACTATTGCGTGGGGTACTTACCGATGGTCGAGAAGCAGCGAGGATGACTGGGCTGGGCAGCGCGGTGACGGCGGCGACGATGACGGCGGGGGAAGGAGGGAAAATATAATTTACTACACGAGGGATTTCCCAAACTAGGGGCTCCCCATACGGTAGTTTTGGTCTGCTTTGCCTAAGGGGTTGGTTGATATATATAGGAAGAAAAACTCCCCACATCCACGTCAACTAGCGATATGGCACTAATTGATGTTACCCCCTCCACATTTACTAATGGGCCTAAATAATCATTAAAGCCCATTAGTAAATAAATACATGGGCCTTTATGATTTATTAGGATTATTGCACTTGAGCATTGGAAAAAATGAGGGATTTATTATTTTCGGAATTAATTAATTTCATGGATAAAATAATTCTAGAAAAGTCCAGAATTGATATTTAAGTCACGAAAAATACTCCGCAACCTCCAAAAATTTGGGGAAAATTCTCAGAGACACTTTGGAACATGATGAACCCAAATAAAGTATTTGGAGCTCATAAAAATATTGTTGGGAACTTGGAACATAAAGATTAAGGTGAAGGAGGTAGAAATTAAATTCTAGAAAGAAGCTGGAAAATTCCTAGAGATAGATATTCGTCTCGTAAAAAAAACACATTTTGCACATAGAAACACGAGGTGCGACCGGCATGAATGCAACAAACACGTTTCTACCTTATGATAAATTTTAAATTAATGAAAATTTTTATTTTCCTATGTTTTCATGTGCACAAAAAATCACAAATAAATCATTTTAATTCTATTTTCAAAAGTGGCAAATTTTGGGGTGATACAATTCCAGTTTTGTATATTCTATGCATGTGCATGCATTTTATACATACAGGGACTTCAATTAGTCACGGTCTAGCAGCATTTGTTCATTCGCTGCTTGATAGCTTCTCACATAACTACTGTGTATACTTCAACCATGATGAGTACGATGCTACAACAAAGTCCGTTGATAAAGGCTTTGTGTAATATCCCGAATTTTTTTAAAACAAAATTAATAAGTTGACCGAACGGACTAATGAGACGAGCAAATTTTGACTATTTGAACCGGGAGTCATATGGGCGATCGGACACCGTGGTTGTGCAGATCTCGTCGAAACGAATTCATTTGAGTACTAACATGTTTCGCTTGGAGGTTGGATGAATTTAGGAGGAACCGTTAAATTTAGACCATTGGATCTGATTTAGGGTTTGGTTTCCTGACCGGTTAATAAGAAGAAAAAAAGGCCCCATTATGCCACCGGCTCTTCCTCACGCTGCTTTGTTCAGAGCCGCATCGTCCTGTTCCCGCCTCCACCTCTCGCCTGAGCTCTTCCTTTGTTCGCACCGCTCCTGTCTCTCTGTCTCGTTCAAGCTGCCAACGTTTGAGGAGGTCCCCTTGCCAGGTCGTCTTCCCTCGCTGGAAGTAGCACGCATCTTGCATCTAATCTTGGTGCTCCTACGTGAATCTGCTGGGAAGTAGCAAGGCTAGCTAGCTACTGCTGGCGCATAGATCCTGCGAGGCCACTGTCGTGAAGGCAAAGGGAAATAGCAGAAAGAGAATTGGGGCAAGAAAGAGGAGGAAAGAAAAGGTTAGACTTATGGGGATCTATTTAGTTCTTTGCGAAATTAAGGTTTCTGTTGTGGCAGCTGTCTTAAGAAGGACGTAGAGGCAGCAGTTACGTACGTGTACAAGTCAATTTGTAACTGGTAGATCAATTTGGAGTAGGCTCTAATTAGGCAGATTGAATCGGCGAATTTCTGGGAATAATCTGTAAATTATCTCAACAGGTGAGTTAAACAAAAGTCACAGCTCTCGTTTTTATCTTCCCAACGGTGCTGACTTCATTCAAATCGCCCAAAACAGTGCTGCTTTCTAGCTAGACATATTCTATGCGCATAAATCTTTTATCTATTTTAGAGGTATTTAGAGTCAGAATTGGTTCTGGATTTCTAAACCAAATTATAGGAAATTTTCTGTAGATATCCGAGATGTATTTATTTGCTGCATTTGGATAATAGAATTGAGAGTTATGGTCTAAACAGCAAGGAACTCAAATTTTACTGGATCTTCTAAAAATATGAGAATCCACATATTAGGGTTCGACTGAGAGGTTTAATTGAGCTTTTTATAAAATAGCTTCATGATCGATGTGGATTAGTTCCTATGGTAGTTTGCTCCTCGGGTTTGGGAAGCGCCGTTGCCGAGGGTGGCACGCATGCCGGATTCTCGCCAAACTTAAGGCAAGTGCGTGACGAACCTATGTATGGGCTTATGCCTCTTGTTTGAGTTTTCAATTGATTCAATTGTTTCGTGTGCTATATGATTCAAGTTCCAAGTGTTCTTTTAAATTCAATTCCTGCTTCGGTGGATCCGGATGTGCAATTTGTTTTTTATATTCAAGTTCAAGCTTCATGATTTCTTTTACATTCAATTCTAGTGCTGGTTTATCCGGAGGTGCAATTTGGTTCTTCTGTTCAGGTTCCTGCGAATAAGTGCTGGCCCCACTTGCTTGGCTTTACCGGTAAATGCTAAGGATTCAAGTTCGTCCATTTCAGATGGAAACTACTATTTCCAGGATTCAAGTGTTGTCCTTATCAGACGAAAACTAATGTTCATGGATGTTCTGATTTTTCGTTCGCGGACAACGTTGACTTTCTTCTTTCGGTTCTAATTGTACTTGCCGAGTGTTTTTACTCACCCTTGTGTTTATTTGGTTTTTACGTACTAAATGACAGCAGCATGCATGGGAACCGGGAGTAGCACCTTCATGATACGAACACCTAGTTTACATATGCTTTGCTTAACTAGAGGTTGCTTAATGGTTGGTTTGGATGAGACGATGTTTGCTATTGGGATGGTTCCTTCGATACTATTGTTGGTGATTATATCGCCTTTGTAATGTGATTTACCTGTTTTAGATGCCAAGAATACTAGGGAAACTCTGCCAAAAATTTTAATGATTCGTAGACATAATAAAATTTAGATGTTGTTTGGTAGCCTCCGGTGGTGTTCCTATCCGGGGCGTTACACTTTGATTCACATGAGCAAGTCATAACATTACATACCCATCATGTTTATAAAGTGGAACAAATATGATGTGGCGAAGGCTTTGTCATGTGTAAAGGTGAAGTTGTCACGTATGTCATTCCTCATGTATCTAGAGAACTCCTATAGAATAGGACACTTTTTATAGCACGTAGTGGACACTATCTTGCCAACACATACCATATAATCCAACAAAACTGATAACTAAGCGTCGAACTTGACTAGGTGCCATATCATCTCTAGCTCATCCATTTTTTGGCGAAATCTGAGATCTGAACAGATATACATGAGCTCTCACTTGTATAAATAGGCCCCAAATCAATAGCTAATCCACCACCCATATCATTGATAGTAATCAAAAACTTCCCAAGTGAAACGCACTAGCAACATCTTAGCAACAATGGCTGCCAAGATATTTGCCCTCCTTGCACTCCTTGCTCTTTCGGTCAGCGCTACAACTGCGTTCATCATTCCGCAGTGCTCACCAGTTACTGCTGCGGGCTATGAACACCCAGTTCTGTGGGCCTATAGGCTACAACAGGTGCAACAATTCCTGCCAGCGCTCAGTTAAGCAATCCTCGGCTCACCTACTAGTACAGACCATCGTAGCGCAACTGCAACAGCAGCAGTTCCTGCCAGCGCTCAGTCAACTAGCTGTGGCAAACCCTGCCGCCTACCTGCAGCTGCAACAGCTGCTTCCTACAAACCCACTGGCTGCGGCGAATGCCATTGAATACCTGCAACAACAACAGTTACAACAATTCCTGCCAGCGCTCCGGCAACTGGCCGTGGCGAACCCTGCCGCCTACTTGCAACAGCAACAGCTGCTTCCATTCAACCAACTAGCTGTGGCGAACGCCGCTGCATACCTGCAACAGCAGCAGCCGCTTCCGATTACCCAGTCGGCTGTTGCAACCGCCGCTGCCTACCACCAGCAACAGCAGCTGCTCCCAGTTAACCCATTGGCACTGGCTAACCCGTTGGCTGCTGCCTTCCTGCAGCAGCAACAATTGCTGCCATTCAACCAGATGTCTTTGATTAACCCTGCCTTGTCGTGGCAGCAACCCAACGTTGGAGGTGCCATCTTCTAGAACACAAATGAGTTGTACTTGATAACAATGTTCTTGTGTCGGCGTGTGCAACTTCCCAGAAATAATCAATACATTGATTGAGATTTATCTGAGTCTATTCCTTTTTTTTCTCTGTATAATCAATTGTAAAATATCAAATCATAACTCTAGACACGTGCTTGATTAATACGTAGACAATACCACATTACATCATCAATATCAAGATGTGCCAGCCTGACCTCTTGAATGTTCTCATTTGGCTGTGTGCGTGGGTGTTTTGTAAAATAGATGCGACTGTACGTGCGTGTAGTTGAGTACTTGCATCTATATGGTATGTTGTTTTAAGAAAGTCACGGGCACATATGCTTTGACCATTGTCTTTCAAGACAGGTGCACGTATACAAAGGAAAACATAATAGAAGTTCACGAGTAAACGTATATGTGCATGCAAAGTTGGTATGCAAAGTCACACCTCTTAATTATTTTTTCTTGTAAATATTTGGTGTGTGTGTTTTTGTCTTGGAGCAAAATTGTGCAAGACACCATAATATTGTAGAAAAATAAGGAAATAATTGGAGCCCATGAACATGACAAGGCCAAGGGCATTAAATCAACTAGACCCTATCAGTAACAATTTTGAAGTACATAACAACAAAGTATAAAACTGGTCGCCAAAAAAATTATGATGAACGTGAAGTTTAATTACCCACGAATATGTTAGAGCAAATTTTAAAGAGGGACACCAAACTTGCGTCAAATTGGCTGCGCAACACGGTAGCTCACTTTTCTGCTAGGTAGCATTACCAAAGATGGGATCTTTGTTGATGGGCACCGCACCGACTATAATATGATTCAGAGTGGGGCTATCAAAACCCAAAAGTAACGTCCCCGTATTAAAGTAATAAACGTCCACCGCCATCCTACTGTTCTGTAGAGAGAGAACCCACCTGGAGTGCCATTCTGACACCTAGCCTAGTCCAATGGATTGTAGTTTTCATCTATGTGTAGAATGTGAAAAAGTTCATGTTCTAAAATCATAAATCTAAACAAATCCAGAAGTTTATTTCTGACACGACGGTTTACGTGGGGTAGCTCATAGCACTGGAACCAATGTAACCATAACTCACATGTTATATAAAACTAGAACAGATATATTATCATATCTATTTGAGCACCCATAAAGCGAATTATTATAGAATCATGAAATACATTCCTTTGTAAATGAACAAGGAATAGTAAATGAAGCCATGAAGATTTCGTTGGTCTCGCTCTGATTATGTGTCAACAGAAGTTATTATTTTTAAATGTTTTTAGCCATATTGGATTTCCTTAGCCTAAAATTAATGTCCAGTCCTAGAGGTTAAGGTTATTATCCGAACGTTCCAGAGATTCTTTTGGACAAGATTTAGGTCGTGTGTAGGGAAATCCGAAATATCTTTGATTCGAATCCTTGGATTAATATATGTGTACCTATGTGCTCAATATTCTAGTGAAAATGAATATGATGGAGTGTGTTGTCATGGAACTTCAAGTCCGGATGTTGTAGTTTTTCGCCTAAAAAATCAACGCAAGCCCCCATCTTAGTCTTCTTTATCTTGAGTTTTTGTAGCACAGCTGAGCAAAGTATATGTTAATGGTCATTTTGTTTTTTTTTCTTGAATGGATCTATGCCTTTGAGCCCAAACGACTTTTGTTTCGAACAGCTAGGAGGTTGGCCATGATCCTCTTCATCTGTATATTGAAGGGCAGATTCATATCATAGATGGTGGAAGGAACAAAAGTGGCATCAAACTTATCATTCTCCTTACTATATGGAAATAATTTAAGCATGAGTTTAGTGAAAATTAGATGTACTTCTATTTGAATCAAGAGGTAGAGTTCAACATATAGCCCCTCCGCTCCGGTTTATTACTTGCTCTAGCTTTTCCCTAAGGTAATCTTACCTAACTTTGACATATTTCTTAGAAAAATTACCAAAAATCTTGAACATCAAGTTTGTTTCATTGAATTCTTCATTGCCTATGTCTTGATGGTGTATTTTTGTTGTCAAAATTTATTTAAAACTTTTTCAAAGTTAGACAAGCATGCTTTTACAAAAAGATAAAGTGAATTGTAATCCATAACAAAGGGAGTGTGTGGCAGTGGCCAAGATAGTAATAAGCATGCCAATTTTTTATATTCTACTAGATATATGCCCGTGCGTTGCATGGAGGCCACGAATTTTTGCCCACGCAGCTGTTAAATATTTTTTATTATAGGAACCCTAAATTATTTCTAAATCTGAGGCCTTTTTCACTTCTCTAATTAACCCTTAGCCCCAACACATGAATCCTCTATAAGACGTAAGACAACAGCATCGCCAGGCAGAGCAGTGGTCGTAGTATATACACACACTGCAAAATCATAGTGCATGTAAAAATTCTTCTCTAATTATAATTCTCTGGGACACCAATGATGCTTATTAAGCTGACATATTCATCTTCATGCATGTATAACTTTGATGTAAAATCAACTTTTGGTAATGAAAGAGTAGAGCAGAGCGTGGGCACCACTGGGTCAGTGTTCACCGTTGCGCGCATGCGTGCGCGAATGTGGTGTGTAAGGACTTGCGCAACGTGCCTGGCTAGACTCTCGACGTCTTGGTCATAGGAGCTCCTAGCGGAATGGCACCCTGCGGGAGGTCACCAGTGCTACCAGTGGCATGGCACCTGGCGGCAGCGCAAAGGATGGACCATCTCAACCGGTGTTCTTCGCGGTGCTTGTGGCCCTGTGCAGCGATGGAGCGCGCAACACCCGTGTGCCTCGCCAGGCACAACAAACCGCCCATGGCCGCTGTTGTACATCAACACGGGCGACTTCGGCACCATAAGCGTGACCACCACGGCTTGGAGATTGATGCCCCTATCCACAATGAACGGACATACATAGGAAAAGGACATACGTAGCTAACCAATTTGTATATTGGACTCCCTTATTCAATCTAGGTTGAGTCACATAGGTAACATAGGTAACAGATATACTTAGGAAACGGAGTCATGTAGTTACAGAGAGAAGAGTCGGGCAGGGCGAGTATTTGCACTGACGATACACCTAGGTATCTTTTAGGTGTAGAGATGCATGTGCATGCATTTTAGACATACGGGGACTTCAATTAGCCACGATCTTGCAGCATTTTTTCACTCGCTGCTTGATAACTTCTCACATAACTATTGTGTATATTTCAACCCTGAGTACAATGCTACAATAAATTCCGTTGATAAAGGCTTTGATTCACAAGAGCAAGTCATAACTTCACATACTCATTCCGCAGTGCTCACCAGTTGCTGCTGCGGGGTACGAATGTAACAGAACCGTCCAATTTATAGGAGCACAAGTATAATAGCAATCACCTAAGCGATCAAACCATCATACTTGACCCCATGTAAACCTAGTAGTCCGATGAAATCATGAAGGATCTCAAATTAAATAACATACAAACCAAGGTCGTACTTGATTCAACACAACCAGTCACATGTTACATCACAGTTCACAAATATCTCACATACATCGGAGTTCACATAGTTATTACAAACCAAGTTTAAATAGCGGAAGCAAAGTAGTTTGACATTAACATCACACTTAGTTCAAATACATGCCAGTACCACGGTCGTTTCTAGCAAAAGCAAAACAGAGAGAATATCTTAGGAGTACCATGCCCCATGGTTTAGTCCTCATCCATGGCAGGATGAAGGCAGTTCTTACAGTACCCATGATACATCATGTCATCTGCAACAAGAGGGAATAAACCCTGAGTACGAGAATGTACTCAGCTAGGCTTACCCGTCATAAACCAGAAATAATATGATGCCAAGGAGTATGCAAGGCTTTATCAATGGAGTTAGCTTGACAACATTTTGCATAAAAGTTTAAGTAACATAACTTGGAGATTTAATACCTATAGCAGCAATTTGAATACCTTTTCAATTAAGCATCTCTAGATTTGCACCTGTACTAGAGCAATCACATGATTAAGCTAATCAAGCATTAGTAACCATATCCGATGTATTAAATTGAGCATCATCATAACCATCAAGTTCCATCAATTAATGCTATGTTGCCGCTACTTAGTCAAGTTCTCACTATCCAGTAGAGACGACGACTCGAATCGATTCCAACCAGCTAGGGAGTTATTCCTAACACAAACCCATACTTCCTCCGTTGGGGTCACGTCGGGTCACCTTTGGTACAATTCAGGTACAGTCATGGGTCTGATCAGCGCCGCACCCTCAGAGATTCTATCAGTCTGCCAGGAAGTTCATACCCGGTCTACCCTTGGACTCACGCCACTGGCTCCCCACACATCCTTACTACCTCTAGTGTGCGCACTTTCACTTACCTGGTCTCGACCCGAGTTGAGCTACTCGGCTTCGCGGTCGGAACGACTTATCCAGCCAACTAAGTGTTAGGCATGCATTCAACATGACATGAGGACGTACAGCGAATCAGTCATGAACCGACACAGACGAGGATAAATAGGCACCAAGACCTCCATGACTTGTTGCTTCTCTATCACAATCTCGCCTAGTCTCCTTTTTATTCATCATCACATGGTTATTTCCACGATAGCAATTATAGCCAACCGTGATCAGGTATCTACCTATATCTTGTAGGTGACATGAAATCATTCGACTTCTATCGGACTAAGCAAGGCTAAGCATATATTCGATCCTAGACCTACCAAGGATTCAAGATATATTTGTCTGGACAAGGAAAATATATGCAGGAAGTGTTTCCAATCAACTCCTATAACCTAATGCATCAAACATAAAGGACGCAAGTGATATTTGTAAAAACATAGGAGGCTTATATTGCTCTAGGGCTTACCTTTCAAGAACGAGGAAGGTTGGTGGTCAGGACACTCAGGAAGATCTTCCACGTTGACTCCTCCTTTCGCCTGAACCTCTTGCTCCCGGGCTGCCTGTTGCTCCTCCTGACGCTCGGTTTCAAACTCGAGGAGCGTCACTCCTTCCGGGGAACCTATTGCATGCATATGCACAAATGAGTATCATGAATGCATAAGAGATGAGATGATATGATAAATTATATATGTATGAGCATGGTTATCCGCAAGATGTATGATAAGTTTAACATTTGTTGACCAAGTAGATGTATAACTTTGTTCTAGTTGATCTTTACTGAGTAGGTGCATATTTCTTCTATAGTACAAGAAATATACACTCACCAAGTTCTAGTAACCTAAGGTAAAGTTGTTCATCATCACTAAGAGGCTTAGAACCTGCATCTAACAATTAATCTCAATTAGCCTAAGCATCTGCACAAGCATCACATAAGACAAACAATTATAATTGACTTAGTCCTTTCCTGCTGTAAACAACAGCTACTTATTTTGGCCATATCTGGAGTTCTACTCAACCAAATACTTTGATCTTGGACTTTATGGAAAGCTTATAAAACTTCCTACAACTTTGTTATAGTCATATCGAGATGATTCAATGACTATCAAGGTCAAACAAAGCAATTTCCCAAATCTGTCCAGAAATTACAGAGAATAAGTATTTCTCGAGACCAACTTCCAACAGCTATAACTCTCAAACCATTTATCCTATTGCCATGAAAATTTGACACAAGCAAGATAAGTAAGTTATCTACAACTTTGTTATTGACAAGATTCACAGCAAACATTATTTTACCTGAGCAATTTACTTAACAACAGAAACTATCCAAAACAGTCACTAAAATTGAATTATAGAGCAATTAATATTTCACTGCATACAAGCAATCAAATTTGGGCACAAACAATGGTACCAACAGTTCATAGACATCATATGCACTTTAGAAAACATAATGGTCAAGCCCAAATAAATTATTTAAATGTGTTTATTAATTTATTTAGACACTAAGGTGAAATAAGGAAAATATATCAAAAGTGCACAATAAATTCTTAGAAAATTACAGTAGCCTACATATGACCCCAAAAGTCTACTGTACAAATTTCATGCCATTTAGATAAGTATAACCGTCTCTGCAAAAATGATAAGTTGCATAGGCTTATTTTAGCAAAAAATAGTTTAGCCTAGTGAAGAGTGTCAAACAACAGATTTCATATTTTTCTTCAATTCATTCCAGCACCATAACACTGTGTCAAAATTTGCATGATCAGTAGTTATATATTTTTACCCCATTTATTTTCACTAGAAACTAGCAATTATTTAAGATTAAATAGGAAGACCATATTGCAATTATTCTTACTATAGGTTTAGTATTTTTCTTAGCTAGAGCATGTCAACACAAGATTAGAAAAATTGGAATCACAATTTTATCACTTTCGTAGCTCAAGTTATGCATTTTCCAAGATTGAAAACATTTTAAAAGCACTTATCTAGCTCAATTTAAATCTCCTAGAAAAATATCCCAAACAGTAGGTTTCATATTTTTATCAAATAGTACACTTAATGATGAATCCAACAAATTTGGTTCACTCAATTTAGACACTCCTAGCTCTATATACGAATTTTTGAAACATGTATTCAAATCTATGAAAATAATTAAGAAAAAACAAATAATACTCAGACTGACAGATGGGGCCCACGGTCAACGGGGCTCGCTCGTCAGCGAAACAAAAATAGAGGACGGACGTCGATCGACGATAGCTCACTGTCGGCGAGGTCTCCGGTGATGAGGTTACCTCCATCGTGTTCCTCACGTCAATCTGCACCTAGGGGTACCCTAGGTTGGGTCAGTGGCTCATCGGAGCAAGCTCACCGACGAGCATGGCGGACGATGGTGGTCATGCCATGGTGCGTCGGCCGTCTCTGACCATGGCAGGCTCCGGCGAGGATGGTCCTACCTCTATAGTGACCTAGCATAGCTCTAGGGCAAGATCCAGCCACGATGAAGCAATGGGGAAGCCCGACCACGTGCATGGCGGCATGGCGGCGCCCAGTGCACGACGGTGGCGCTTGCCATTCTGGTGAACCGGCGGCGAGAAGTGGGTCTCCATCTTCATGGTAGGACCTAGCGTTCATGGCTATGCAAAAACACCTTCGAGCAGGGGATGGCGAGACCTAGGGGCTGCTGGCCACGGTGAGCTTGAGCTCACAGGCACGGCGGGAGCGGCGATGCATTCCCACGTGGTGGCGGCGGTAGCGGTTAAACTGGCTTTGGCCTTAGCATCTAGACCCTATGGCGACAAGCAACCAAGGGTAAGGGAGGTCAGGGGAGCACCAGTTGCGGTTGGCCATGGCGAGCTTGAGCTCGGCGGTGCACCGCGACCACGACAATGGCGGTGATGGCGCAATGTGGCCTTACCCTTGCTCAAGTCGCGAAGCTAGTGGGTTGAGGAGAGAGAGGAGGTGGTGGCAAAGCTATGGGCGAGGTGGATTGGGTGGCGGTGCTGCGTGCATGGTGAGTGAGCACGGTGCAGGCAAGTGGCGATGGCGACGGTCGCGCTACTGCTTGCTCTGTGAGCGCGGCGGGAGACAAGGCGAGCGAGGGCGAGAAATGGAGGGAGCATCGATGTCGCCTCACTCTTCACTCGACTTTGGCCCAACCAGCCAGGCCAATGCTGGTGTACGGCCACCATGTGGTGGCTATGGCCTGGCGCGGTCGGCCACTGATGGCGCGGCGTCCGCGGCCATCAGGCCCTGACGAAACGACTGACAGCGCGATTTCCTCCACCTCTATCTCCTAATCCGTTCATTCTTTGCAAAAACTTCATTAACAAAAGTTGTAGAGCTACACGTAAACTCCAACTTTGCTTTTAGGAGTAACATCTAATTCGCCATGGTTTTCAAAATGCAAAGCTTCAAAGTATGGTACATGAAACTGTAAATCAGTTCTTAGACAAAAAAATTTATAAGTTTGAAAATAGCATTTCATTGCTACTTGCGAGCCATTTTTTAGCATGCTATGCACTGAATTTGGTCTTGGCCAAAAATGAAAGTTGTTACTCTAGTCAAGTACTACAACTTTGCTTAAGGGTGCACTGCCATGCAAACATTCTATTCTATAATTCAACTTTGGTCAAAGTAGGATCATGAAAATTGATTGTGGTGCGACTTCCTAGAAATAATCAATACATTGATTGAGATTTATCTGAGTCTATTCCTTAATTTTTTTCTCTGTATAATCAATTGAAAAATATCGAATCATAAGTACAGCCACATGCTTGATTAATACGTAGACAATACCACATTACATCATCAATATCAAGATTTGCCAGCCTGACCTCTTGAATGTTCTCATTTGGCTATGTGCGTGGGTGTTCGTAAGATAGATAACTGTACATGCATGTAGTTGAGTACTTGCATCTATGGTATGTTGTTTTAAGAAAGTCATGGGCACATATCCATTTGAGCACCCATAAAGCAAATTATTATAGAATCATGAAATGCATTCCTTTGTAAATGAACAAGGAATAGTAAATGAAGCCATAAGATTTTGTTGGTCTCGCTCTGATTATGTGTCAATAGAAGTTATTTTTTAAAATGTTTTTAGCCATATTGGATTTCCTTAGCCTAAAATTAATGTCCAGTCCTAGAGATTAAGGTTATTGTCCAAATGTTCC
The DNA here is from genome assembly GCF_019320115.1 of Miscanthus floridulus. Lineage (NCBI taxonomy): Eukaryota > Viridiplantae > Streptophyta > Magnoliopsida > Poales > Poaceae > Miscanthus > Miscanthus floridulus. Next base: position 115,015,840 of record NC_089589.1, on the reverse strand, counting down.
CGAGATTCTTTTGGATGAGATTTAGGTCGTGTGTAGGGAAATCCGAAATATCTTTGAGTTGAATCCATGGAATTAAATATGTGTACCTATGTGCTCACTATTCTAGTGAAAACGAATATGATGGAATGTGTTGTTGTGAAACGTGAAGTTTAATATCCCATGAATATGTTAGAGCAAATTTTAAAGAGGGACACCAAGCTTGCGGCAAATTGGCTGCTCAGCGCGGTAGCTCACTTTTCTTCTAGGTAGCATTACCAAAGATGGGATCTTTGCTGATGGGCACTGTTGTAGGGTCAGAACCATGGCAAGCATTGTTGTTCGAGTCAATGTAAGAGTATGTCTCTCCGGTGGCTCGGGTGGACTTAGGAACATAAGAATCACAGAGAGGACTCAACGGTTTATCCTAGTTCAGGCCAATCGATGCTCTACATCCAGCAGCAGATGATCCTTATACTCAAGAGAACCCAAAATTGAGGGGTTACAATAGAGTGTACCAGAGGTAGAGAGAGATTTGGTAAGGGGTTAGCTCGGTGTTAATCCTAAGGTTGTCTCGCCGCTGGTGGAGCCTTCCCCTTGTCACAGAGGAGGAAGACGACGGGTGCAGTGGATGAGCTCTTAGTGCCCCTATCTAGGGTTGCACTGCTCACGGTGTCGAGCAGGAGCAGATCAATGAGGAGTGGAATGATCTATCTCGGATCGTCCTCCCTCATCTAGGGTCTAACCTTATCCCTTATATACCGAGATGGGTCAGGAACATGGTGGTTTGGGGGGTGAGCCTATGGTCTACATGCACTAGAGTCCAGGAGGATCTTGCAGCGGCGCTCTGTGGACTGTGGTGATATCGTGGAGCCGACGAAGCCCTGGGCATTGTCCGGCTAGCCTGTTCTGACACACCGAGTGTCAGGCTATGTCAGCTTGGGCCGGCCCCCTAGGAACACCTTATAGAGTCTTCTTGGTGGCGAGGGAGGTTGGCTCAAGGGGCTGACACATGGGCCCAGATGCCCCCGAGCACCCAAAGACCAAGGAGAGCTTGTCTTCTTATGTCATGCCCCGTGCGCGACCCTGTTGGTGGAGCAACCGGTAGGGCCATGCCTAGAGTGCTGAGTCATGAAGCCCCATGAGTCTCAATGGCTTAGGGCACGTCTTCTAGTGCTCGGGCCTTAGCTAGCGTCGTAGACCGGGCAAGAGCCAAGGGTGGGCTCAGTTTTCCTATCGATCGGGAGCCTAAGGCTCAGGCAAGACCCCGAGCTCTGAGCAGATGCCGCGGCATGCTTAGGCTCGGCCAGGTTTCTTGGTTGAAGGGTGCATGTGAGCATACCCCATGGGTATAGCCCCTGAGCCCTTGGGCAATCCTAGAGGGTTTGGCTAGGGGATCTCCTCAGTCAGGAAATATTGATCCCAAGGCCTAACATACCCATGTGTTAGGATCTTGTCTGGAGCCCCTGAGCCCTTTGTGGCCTCACTTGGACTAGTTCGTGATGGCAACGAAGGGCTGAAATCGATCTTCTGGTGATCGAGCTTGCCATGGCAGGGATGGCTTCTGCTGATGAGAGTGCAATGCCCTACATGGGGCTCTCTCCCCAAGTGTGAAGGGGGTGCTTGGCTATCAGGCCAAGCGGTTGTGGTGCTAACACCTTCTCTGGTCCTATGTCGCATAGGTTCATGGCCTGAATGAGGGTTTAGAGAACTCGTCTGGGAGTTACTGACTTTGGGCTTAGGGGCACCCTTCCTTTTGGTTGGAGCCTGTCGTGGGTTGGGTGATCGAGAGAGTCTGGGCTCTAGCTCAGGGCCACCTGATCACCCGGCACGCCATGCCCTTCTAGGGCCTTCGGTAGTAGGCCCTAATCCTCTTGGGATGGCCTTCTTCGACCGGCCTTCTGCGGCCATAGGTCAAGGCATGGGGAGCGCGCCGAGCTCGGGTAGGGGACCCTCGTTGGGCCCACCGCTCAACGGCTCCCTACCCAACTTCGGGGAGTTGGTTGGTTTTGGGGGTGCACTTCCTAAGCACCCATCGATCGAGGGGTTGGGTTACTTCGTCTAGGGAGCCGGTGCAGCCCCCAAGGCCATCTTGGGGCCTCCTTATCAGCGGGCATGGTGGCTTCTCAGCACGTCACTTTCGTTGACGCTCTGGGTAGGCGGTTGATGGCGCTTGTGGTGCCACACTAGGTGGAGGAGTTATGGAGTGCACTCTCGCGCCATCTGACTTCATCTAAGAGATGGGATGTCAGGCCATGTGGAGCAGATCTGGTGGAGGAGAAGATGCAGCACTTGGTGCGTGTGGATCCAGGCTATTGATGGTGGCCGGTGGGCCCATGGGAAGTTGGATCCCCTCAAGTCTCGTGAGGGGGCACAGGCAAAGTGGGCAGCGTGCTTGGGTCAGCTTCGAGGGGTCAGGCCAACAAGGAGGCGGCGGTTTGTCTTCCCCTTGGGTCTGGCAACCGCCGCCATGTTGCATGATCATGCATGGGAACATGGCGGCCGCCGCCCATGAAGTACTAAAGCGAAGTCAGGGAGGTGAAGAGGGGTAGTTACCTTCTTGTTCCCGGTGAGACCTTTTCCTTTCCAAAAAACCATCGCTTCGCCCCACTCTTGCATGTTCGCTCGCTGCCGCTGCTTCTCCCTTCTTCCCCATGGCGAAATGGTGGCTGTTAGAGGTCACTGAGGTGGACATCCAGAAGATGGAGGAGGACAGGCTAGTGCCAGAGAAGGTCCTGGCGGTCGGCTGGCATTCCCCCACCATCAGGGAGTTAGCACCGGCACCTAGGGATCAAGAGGTTGTCTCCTTTGCCGACTAACAACATCTAGGACTTGGCCTCCCCATGCACCGCTTCACGCGTGGCCTCCTATACTTCTATGGCCTCTGTTACCATGACCTGACGCTAGAGGGGATCCTCCCCATTGCCACCTTCATCACCCTAAGCGAGGCTTTCCTAGGATTGAGCCCCACTTTGCGTTGTGGAGGTGTCTACTCTGGGTGGTCCTATCGTTTCTCGGCAACGCCTTTCCAATGATGGGGGTGCCTGAATCCAGGTGCGTCCGCATGCTGCTGGCCATTACCTCACCCTCGCTCATCCGCCAGGCTCCGACAGTGAGATGCGCTGGAGGAGGTGCTGGTTCTACCTCCCCAACATGGTCCCGGTGCTCCCTCTCCTCTTAGAGGAGAGGCCAGGTGGCATTGCCCTAGCTTCATGGCGGACTCCAGGCCACATTCCTACGTTGTTTTGACATCTAAAATCCTTGTTGATGCAGAGTCATGGGAGGAAGCCCATCATCTAGGTGAGCAGCTCCAAAGGCTCTAGGAGGAGGCGGGCAGGCTATAGGCCCACCTCAACGCTCGTGGTGCGGAGTCAAGGGAGCTCCGGATCGTGGCCCAAGGCTCCTGACGTGCCCTCTTCACTAGGGGGGTGCATGACAACACGGTGGAGGTGAACACATGGCTCCATGCCATGCCACAAAGATGTGGAGAATGGTGTCCGGCAGGGAGCGGCCTCGGCGCTGGCCATGGTCCACTTCTGCTTCCCTGACTCAGTGGATGTCCATGAGGTGACAGGAGGCTTCCCCACAGGTGTCGACCCCAACGACTTGGCATTCTTGGTGCCCCACCTGGAGGACGCTGCCGACGCCATCCTAGTGATCGCGCCCCTAGATGACATTCTCCGCAGTCCCTCGCTAGATCATTGAAGAGCGATGGCCGCGCCTGGCGCATCCCCTATCCCTTGTGAGAGAAGAGAGATCAGCCAATACGTGTCCTATAGTCGGATTGCAAGGTGTTGTCCCTAGAACAATTTAATGTTTCTTGTTGTAAATATTTAGTTTGTGTGTTAGCCATTTCTTTACCACCCCTATCTTTCTGCTTCTCGGGCACACCTGATCTTCCTTTCGATCCTTGGCTTTGCCATAGGTGGCCTGGGGTCATGCCCTCTTGGCGGAGCATAGGCATTAGCGCTAGGTTAGGGAGTCTGGAGGCGCAAATAGACCGGGATGGGAAGATCAGGCAGGTGTCGGCTAGCGAGGCAGGCCTCATAGTGCTTCGCACTTACCGGAAGGAGGAGGGATTCGTGTTAATTAGAAAGCGAACACAATATTCAACTTAGAAATGTAAGGTATAGGAACCAAAAGCAAACAGGGAAAGTCACGTAGCTTTGCGTTTCCATCCCAGACGCTTTGTCAAGGCGAAGGATGGGCGTGACATAGCTTGGCCTGCACTCTAGGCCTCCGTACGGCGGGGTTGGCTACGGTTTCCCTTCACAGGGAAAGGCTAGAGCCTCCCTCAATTGGGCCGGTACCTTCTGAAGGTCTGAGTGCCTAGACAGAGGGGCCGACCATGCCGCCGTGGCCGCCGGCGACACTATGCGCATCTACGGGGCTTGACTGATTGAACGCCGCCATCGCCTTGACCTCCTTTTACACCATCGCGACGTGCCCTAGGCTCCCGAGTAGGCATCGTCGTTGTTGACAAGGGCTACGCGGCTCGCTGCCGCACAAGCCCCGCCTTTGGGAGTGGAGCTCTGCCTCGACGGCCTCTAGGTCCACCCGCTAAGCCTGTAGGCGGGCCACCTTCTTCTCGTAGGCAAAATCACACCTCTTAATTATTGTTTCTAGTAAATATTTGGTGCTTATGTTTTTATCATGGAGCAAAATTGTTCAAGACACCATAATATTGTAGAAAAGTAAGGAAATAATTTGAGCCCATGAACTTGACAAGGCCAAGGGCATTAAATCAACTAGACCCTATCAGTAACAATTTTGAAGTACATAACAAAGTATAAAACTCGACGCCAAAAAAATTATGATGAACGTGAAGTTTAATATCCCACGAATATGTTAGAGCAAATTTTAAAGAGGGACACCAAACTTGCGTCAAATTGGCTGCTCAACACGGTAGCTCACTTTTCTGCTAGGTAGCATTACCAAAGATAGGATCTTTGCTGATGGGCACCGCACGGACTAAAATATGATTTAGAGTGGGGCTATCAAAACCCAAAAGTAACATTCCGAGATTAAAGTACTAACCGTCCACCGCCATCCTACTGTTCTGTAGAGAGAGAACCCACCTGGAGTGCCATTCAGACACCTAGCCCAGTCCAATGGATTGTAGTTTTCATCTATGTGTAGAATGTGAAAAAGTTCATGTTCTAAAATCTTAAAACTAACAAATCCAAAAGTTTATTACTGACATGATGGTTTACTAGGGGTAGCTCATAGCACTAGAACCAATGTAACCTTAACTCACATGTTATATAAAACTAGAACAGAGATCTTATCATATCTATTTGAGCACCCATAAAGCAACTTGTTATAGAATCATGAAATACATTCCTTTGTAAATGAACAAGGAATAGTAAATGAAGCCATGAAGATTTTGTTGGTCTCCCTCTGATTATGTGTCAACAGAAGATATTATTTTTAAATGTTTTTAGCCATATTGGATTTCCTTAGCCTAAAATTAATATCCAGTCCTAGAGATTAAGGTTATTATCCGAATGTTCGCGAGATTCTTTTGGATGAGATTTAGGTCATGTGGGGAAATCCAAAATATCTTTGAGTCCACGGAATTAAATATGTGTACCCATGTGCTCACTATTCTAGTGAAAACGAAAATGAAGGAGTGTGTTGTCATGGAACTTCAAGTCTGGATCTTCTAGTTTTTCGCCTAAAAAATAAACGCAAGCCCCATCTTAGTCTCCTTTATCTTGAGTTTTTGCAGCATAGCTAAGCAAGGTTATGTTAATGATCATGTTATTTTTTCTTGAATGGATCTATGCCTTTGAGCCCAAACGACTTTTGTTTCGAATAGCTAGGAGGTTGGCCATGATCCTCTTCATCTGTATATTGAAGGGCAGATTCATATCATAGATGGTGGAAGGAACAAAAGTGGCATCAAACTTATCATTCTCCTTACTGTATGGAAATAATTTAAGTATGAGTTTAGTGAAAATTAGATGTACATCTATTTGAATCAAGAGGTAGAGTTCAAAATATACTCCTCCGCTCTAGTTTATTAATTGCTCTTGCTTTTCCATAAGGTAATCTTACCTAACTTGGACATATTTCCTTGAAAAAATACCAAAAAACTTGAAAATCAAGTTTGTTTCATTGAATTCTTCATTGTGTATCTCTTGATAGTGCATTTTTGTTGTCAAAATTTATTTAAAACTTTTTCAAAGTTAGACTAGCTTGCTTTTATACAAAATAAAGTGAATTGTAATCCAGAACAAGGGGAGTGTGTGGCAATGGCCAAGATAGTAATAAGCATGCCAATTTTTTATATTCTACTAGATATATACCCGTGCGTTGCTTGGAGGCCATGAATTTTTTCCCACGCAGCTATTAAATATTTTTTATTAGGAACAATAAATTATTTCTAAATCTGAGGCCTTTTTCACTTCTCTATTTGACCCTTGGCCCCAACACATGAATCCTCTATAAGATATAAGACAACAGCATCGCTAGGCAGAGCAGCGGTCGTAGCATATAAACACATTGCAAAATCATAGTGTACGCAAAAATTCTTCTCTAATTATAATTCGCTGGGACACCAAGCATGCTTGTTTAGCTGGCATATTCATCTTCATGCATGTATTACATCGATGTAAAATCAACTTTTGGTAACGAAAGAGCAGAGTAGAGCACGGACACCACTAGGCCGGTGTTCCCCGCTGCGCGCTCGCATGCACGAAAGTGGTGTAAGGACCTGTGCACCGCGCCTGGCCGGACTCTAGACGTCTTGGTCGCAGGAGCTGCCAGTGGAATGGCACCCTGCCAGAGGTCACCGGAGCTGCCAGTGGCATGGCACCCGGTGGTGGCGCACAGGACGGCCCATCTCGACTGGCGTTCGGCGCGGTGCTTGTGGCCCTATGCAGCGCTGGTGCGTGCGACACCCATGAGCCTCGCCGGGCACAACAAACCACCCATGGCCACTGTTGTACATCAACACAGGCGACTCCGGCACCATAAACATGACCACCACAGCGTGGAGGTCAATGCCCCTGGTGACCATGAACAAACATACCTAGGAAAAGGACGTACGTAGGTAACCAATTTGTATATTGGACTCCCTTGTTCCTCTACCCCAGATCCGGACATAACTGCCGGTTCAAAAACCCACTTCACTACTAGATTTTGAACCGATAGTGGCATACCGGCAGTGATGTGGGGTTGACATCACTGCCGGTCCTTAAAAACCAACATTGATCTACAGGAAACAGTGTCGGTTCCTGGCTCCACCCGACAGTGTCCAGTTGAACAACACTACCGGTTTATAGTGCCACCCGACAGTGACGGTTGCTTCAAGAGTGTCGGTTCTTGGCTCAACCCAGCAGTGTTGTGCAAGACTACAATGTCAGTTCATGGATCAAACCGGTAGTGTTGTCATAACCATCAGTGTCGATTGATGGATCAAACCGGCAGTGTTGTCGTAACCATCAATGTCGGTTCATGGTTGAGGCCGGTAGTGTTGACCAAACCTACACTGTCGGTTCATGGGTCAAACCGGCAGTGTTGTTGTAACCATTAGTGTCGGTTGATGGATCAAATCGGTAGTGTTGTCGTAACCATCAGTGTCGGTTGATGGTTCAAGCCGGCAGTGTTGAGTAAGCCAACACTGTCGGTTTGTTGCTAACCGGCGGTGATGACCCATTCGTATTTTATTGTTTTATAATTTATTTCAATTTGTATTCTTTCATGGAATCAGGTTTCGCTTTATATACGCTATGTAGATGACATGTCCATCAATATTAAACATTACAAATGTTACGGTTACAATTCAAATGTTCTTATCCAGATCTCGATCCCTCAAAATAAAAAAGAAATGTTCTCGGACTTCACAAATTGTGCAATGCTTCTCGGACTTCTTACAATAATCTGGCGAGCTGCTCTGGGCCATACTAGTCCTTGTACTTCACGGATTGTGCAATGGAAAATAGTCCATCTTTTTCCAATACCTCGGCTAAGATGAATTTTGCCAGCTCCGATTGTAGTGCGACGATCTCCATGTCTAGCAGTCTTTCGTGCTTAAATTTCTTTTGCTGTCGTTCATAAAAGATGATATCCAAAGAGGAACAGTAAATCATTTTGTTGAATTATTAACAGACATAAATGAAATGGGGATTATACACACCAACTTATCGGCTTCTTCTGATTTTCCACCGATGTAGCGAAGCATTGCCCACATTACATAAAACCCGCATTCATTGTTTCCCGCCGGCTGTGATAGGTACTTCCCCTCCATTTCGACAACCTTGAATGGGACCAGCTTCGCACCGATATGTCTTCTTCGGACACTGAGCAACATTAAAAGGAGAAACATTAGAAAGCGGTATGTGTGATTAGAAAATAATATGTTATTAGGATCGCTTACTAATTCAGCACTAACACCAGTGCATCCAGATGATGAAATGGTTTTTTCTTCGAGTCCCACACCTCGAGCAGATTTTTGGCAAGATTAACACAAATGAAGACAAAATGGTTGCTATAATCACAGAATCCTAATTATCGAATAATCTTAACAAAAAAAGAAGCATAAAATTAAAAGCTGAGAACACATACTCGCAGTTGTAGGCTAGAAGTATGTGGGTTTTCTTCTTCATTGTGAATTCGTCAAAAATAGCGATCAATCTCTATTTTAGGTCTTCCACATCACATCCATAGATGCCTAGACATGTCCTCTCATTGACTCGCATGGGATCCAAGAAGCCTATGTAATCCCATTTGCTTTTTACAATGCAAAATTTTGCTATACACCTACATAAAATCATGGGAAGTGCTCAAAAGTTAATAATTTGTGTGTCGAGAGAGTAGTTAATTGTAAAATCGTGCGTGTAGGGTACTTACATAGTCCACAGCGTCAACAGTTGAACATCGAGATCACGTTTCTGGTATAGCTAGAACAAGCACTCCCACTCAACATCAAACTTCTGTTCTTCAGGATAATTGAAAACATGTGGCGAACGGAAAATAACCTCAAAACCAAAGTTGTCCGTCTCTGTTGCTTGAGCCATGTAATATTCATGTAAATGGCGCATATATGTTGTCAGATTTTTATACTCATGATCGGGAACCAAAATATTGCCCCTTACATACTTCATTGCTGGTGTTGTCGTCCCTTGTACATCATAATAGATGGTCGCGGCCTTTTCCATGGTTAATCCTGGGTTGTCTTCAACGTACTTCTGTATGTTCCTTAAATCTTTATTGTGTATTTCTTCGTCTCTTGTTGTAGCGTATTTATTCTATGTTTGCCTTTCAAATTCGGACTTCAACATAAACGAAGGCAGTGAGGCACAGAGATTGAAGAAACTAACACAATCTTCCTTCGAGACGTGTGCTGTAAATTTTTTTTTCCATCAAGGAGGTAACGCTGCCACTGAACGGCCTTTTTCTTTTCTGTTGGTCCACTTTGGGAGCATTAGCGACCGAATCCAAGGACCTTTTCTGCTACTGTGAGGATGTCCTTGATCTTGTTTTGGGCTGAGGTGGAGGAGGAGGATGACGACGAGAATTCTATTTTCCCGGCGCTGATGAAGATGGAGTCAGACGAGGAGGAGGAGGAGGAGGAGGAGTCTCTTTTCTCGGGGCTGATGAAGATGGAGTCAGACGAGGAGGAATAGAAGGAGACCTTTGTCTTCTTAGGGGTGATGGCTCCGGATGAGGAGGGGAGTGATCTCTGTTGGGAGATGGTGAGCTATCATCGCGGGTGGGCGAAGACTCGCAATCGTCCTCATCATTAGAGGACAATTGGTGGTCAAGCTTAATGAAGCGCCTGTGCCAGGCCACTTGAGAGCCCTTGTTATGACCAAGTTTTGGCCTGTCTTTTGCTATGGGGTACTCAATGGGTATCTTGTTATACTTCTTATCAAGTATTCTGTTAATGGTGACGCGAGCGTACCCCAATGGAATTGGGCAGCCATTAATTGTCCCATCTCCCATAGGCCAGGCCTGGCCGAGTGCCACCTTGTCCTTTGTCCATTCCTGACGGATGTACAACCTGACATTGACGGGTTCAGTGATGTCGTCCACCGGATGAGGCACATTCGCCTCTTCTTCATCGAGCGGGGTCGATCCGTAGCTACTGCGACCCCTAAACTGTGGGCTAAAGGCAGTAGGAGTAGGGTTTTGTGGTACTGCTGACCCCTTGGACAGCAAAATTTGCTCGACTTGCGCTTCAACGGTCGCCTCAATCCATACTTCCATTCTATCTTCCATCTCTTTTAGTCTCCTCAAATACTCTGCCTCATGTTCCTCTCTACCCCTCGAGCGGCTCTGGTAAGTGTTAGATTCTTGGGGAATGCTAGTTTCCAAGGAACAACACCGGTTCCTCTAGTGCGACTAGGGTGCTCCTTGGTTCCGAGTGCTTGGGTGAGCACGTCTTTCTCCCTATTAGAAGTGCGAGTCCCTTGCCTCACCTCCTCAATTACCTGGGAGATCCTCTGGATGAGTTCGCTCATGTGTTGATTTGAGGAGCTAAAGCACCCATCCTCGATGTGTCGTACATTCCTCTCTATACAGTATATTACCAATCTAGGCTCCCAATCGGCGGTCTCAACCTGAACGCCTTCCTTAGCAAGGCGATCCATCTTTTGAAGTTCTGCTTCAAATTCTGGCATCTTTTTGGTGTAGCCACGAGAGCCGAGATGATGAGGATTCATCGCTTTCTACAAGTTCTCCTTATTCTTCCTGCTTAGTTCTAAGTACTCCTTAGATAACCTGTATTCCTTGAAAGCCTGTCAGAAGTCCTTCTGCTTGCTAAACTATCCACCATCGAAATCTGGCTCTTTATTTTGGAGGAGAAAATTCTTGTACAATGTCCCCTTGAAATTCTTGAAGCATGTCCCCATAATTTCTTTTGCTTTTTTCTTGACTAACTCCCTATCATACTCGGCTGGGAAAGTGAAATACTCTAGGATCTTGACATCCCATATGTAATCCTTCTCGCTTTCAGGAACCCTCCACCGGTCATCATCTTTCCCAATCCACTTCCTGTACTTAATCGGGATGAAGACCCTAACAAGTAATCAGAGGATAGTCTTGTATTTGGTCAAAGCTATAGGTGGTGAGAGTGGATCCCCGAATTCATCAAACTCAGTAATGTGCCAGTGTGCATTCCTACCAACAGTAATCTTTGACACGCCTCGCTTGGATCTGGCCTTCCTACTACCCGAACCCTCTAGCTCCTCGGCCGGCGGAGGCTCCTACATAAGCTATGACCCTCTCAATTGATTAGCGTGTGTGGCTACATAGTGACATGATACCAAAGTTAATTGGCCATCTTGGTCATTTTGACCCAGATCGAGCAGGCCGGATGGGGTCCATGGCAGCTCGTTCTCACCAACCTGATTGACACCGTCACCGTTTGTCGGATCATGCGGCTCTCCCGTCCCAGCGATATCAGCCGCTTCTTGTTGCCAATCAGTTCTTCGACGACGGGGTAACAGGCGACGATGAGTCATGGTTGTGACATGATCATGGTTAGTTTTGGCCACGGACAACTACTAATAGCATATGTTCATATATATATAATATGTTTAATGCAAAGTCTAATAAAAAGTCCACATACAACAAAGTCAAACACCTAGAACAAATTCATTGTTTGATTGACCACATACAACAAAGTCCACCTACTCTTCTACAAAACTAAGCCTACATCAACTTCCAAATAAGAAAAGCGATGACCATAGCCATAAATAAAAGCATGACATCTTTCCAAGACCAAGGAGCAATTCTCCTAATCTTCACATCTCTGGCGGGTGGCTTCTCTTCGATCTCAAGTGCCAGCGGATGGCCATGGTTTGCATTCATTGGACCATAGTAGGATGGTTGCCCATGGTTTGCAAGGTAGGACGGATGACTATAGTAGGCCCTCAAAGCTTTAGCTTCTGTGTTGTATTTTTTGTGCAAATTACCAGGGTAGCGATTGACTTGAGCATAGCAATCTTCCCAGGTTCGATAAATCCCAAGCATGTGACCAACATGCACTACATACCATGCCACGGTTGCCTATACATTTAAGTAAATTAGGTTGTCATTCAAACATGATGTATTCACTATAAATCCCCCAACCATCGGCGTGAGGTTCTTTCACAAGTATCAATGCAGGTAAGCATCTTTCCAAATTAGTGATACTTTGATCTAAAACTTACATGGTTGGTAGGGGCAAGTATGCATCCCATACTATCCCAGGAAAGTGACATGCAAAAACTCATAATAAGATAGGATTGTTGGAAAATATTCTCAGTTTAATGCACAAGGCTACATAACTATGTATTACTTGTAATCTTGCATAAGTTAAAAATTATGCATCTTTATGCTGATAGCATGGAGAATTCCATGACAAGTTTGGACATATACTAGTTCTATAGGTCTAAAGTATATATACTCCAACCTCACATCCAAAAACATTGAGCATCGGTGGCACAGTTCCAAAAAACATTGAGTACCCGCCTGATGGGAGCGCAGTTGCAATTGCAAGCTACGAGGTGAGGCTAGCCATTGGTTTCACATATGTATCCGGCCAAGCTCCAATGATGCACAAGATGGTTTCATAGAGAAAACGTAAGTTTGTTTCACAGAGAAAATGCAAGTACTCCGAAAACAAACTACCATTAACGTTCAGAGAGCAATTTCTGTCAAGTATTACGAGTCCCTGCTATGTTTATCCTGGTAACCAAAAATAAAATTACGCTTTTGTTCTTATCAGTATACTGATGAATAGAGCTGAGCAACGTGCTACTAAGTAACAATGTACTACTTACTAGCAATGCATCCAGAAACACAAAGAAACAGATAGCACACACTATGTGGCAAACCTAGGTTCTAGCATTCACAGCTGCATGATCAAACTATATGACAGCACACACTGCATGATCAAACTGATTCAAGTAAGCAGATGTGGGACATTTCATCAGACACGTAGCGGGCAGTGAGCCACGCACTCACCGTGGGGGTGGGAAAGCAGCTATCTACGTGCTCCTAAAGGCCTCGGTAGTGGGACGGACGGCGTGGTGCTCCGGATGGCGCGGTGCTCTGGCTTGGCAGAGACGGCGTGGTGCTCTAGCTTGGGGCGGTGTCTGGCGTGGGGAGGTGCTCCGGCGTGGGGCGGTGCTCCGGTGTGGGGCGGTGCTCCGGTGTGGGGCGGTGCTCCAGCATGGGGTGGTGCTCCGACATGGGGTGGTTGACGGCGTGGGGCGGTGCTCCGGCGTGGGGTGGTGCTCCAGCGGCGCAGGGGGAGGGGTTGACGTGGGGTTGAAATGAATAGGATAATTTCAACCCGCGCCACTTTTATAGCAGTAGCTCATTACTGCCGGTTTTGCTTGTAAACCAACAGTGATGGGGCACATCACTGCAGGGTCACTCCCCAAACCGACAGTGATGTGATGTAGCAGTTAGGTGTTAAGTTAGGTGTTAAGTAGGATAAGTTTTCATTTTCTTTCGAACTCCTCCTACTGGCGCAATGGTTAAGACCCCTCAACTTAGCCCCCGAGACCCGTGTTTGAGTCCCAGGCGGCCCAAATTTTTTTGTTCTATTTTATAAATTATTAATTTATTTTGGGAAATAGCTTATCACTGTCGGTTTTGCTTGCAAACCGATAGTGATGGTGTACATCACTGCCGGGTCATTCCCCAAACCGGCAGTGATGTTGTGTAGCAGTTAGGTTTAACTTAGGTGTTATGTAGGATAAGTTTTCATTTTCTTTCGAACTCCTCCTACTGGCGCAACGGTTAAGACCCCTCAACTTAGCCCCTGAGACCCGTGTTCGAGTCTCAGGTAGCCCAATTTTTTTGGTTTAATTTTATAATTAATTAAGCGGTCTAAAGGTCAAAAAGATAAAATAAATGTGTTGCATCCCTGAATCGAACTGAAGCCTACAAGTTCCAGAGCAGCGGACAAACCATTGAGCTATCACCAGATTTCGGAAAGATTGAAGGAATTTATTCCTTTGAGTGATTATTTGTCCCTGCTTTGCGCATTGGCCCTTCAACTCCTCGGCCACACTGGTCGCACGGTTCCCATATGAAGAGCCGCTGTTTTAATTACCCGGTCCATGAAGCGTGGTTCCCACGAAGAGCCCTTCAGTTCCCCATGAAGAGACACCGCGTTTACCCATCCATTGTCTGCTCATGCCGGTTCCCAATTAAATGCAGGTGCGCTCCATCTTCCCAATGCAGGCGCAATGGCAGTTCAACTGTGGTTCCCAACGCATGTAGGCGCGCTCTGTCTTCCAAGGGGTGCGAGTTATTGTACCGTGATCAGTTCCACCACCAACATGCCTATATAAGCCAGGCCCCGGCCCAGCCCCCATGCACACAGTCGGCCGCCACACCACCGCGCATCAAGAAAGCGAAGCACCGCCCTTCTCCCACGCACACCTCGCCCCAGCCCTCGACCCGCCGACACACACAATGCCTCGCCGCTTGAAGACAACATGGGCGAAGCTGAACCCATCGTCCTCATGTCACCCCCCAACGCCTCCACCGTCGATGCCATCGTCCAAATCGGACCTCGAGGTGAACCTCGAGGATGATCCGGACCGTGAGACCGCATTGGAGGAGGAACCAAAACCTCTTCCGGTGGAGGAGGTCGTCTTCAACTTGTTGGAGACGGCTCGAAAGGAGGAGGACCGGCACCTCCACGCCATCACACAGAAGGAGACCGATGACTGCATCCTAAAGCGCGTCGTCGAGATCTCCAAGGAGGAGGAGCGCCGCCGCGAGGAGGAGGAGAAGCGCCGCCGTGAGGAGGAGGAGGAGTGCCACCGCTAGGAGGAGACCGAGCGGCGTCTCGCGATGGATGCGGAACGGCACCGGCGTAGGGCTGAGTGAAAGAAGCACGAGGAGCACCGGCAGCAGGGGGACGACGCATGCGGCAGCACCGGTAGTAATTTGTAGCACTAGTGATTAATCAATGCCTTAGGTCGATGTAATAATTTACTGGTGCTGAAAAAAACCGTGTCGTCGAATCCTTAATTTGTTTGATCATCATCACCTTGGGTTGATACTTTGCATTGCATATGACCTCTCATTTTATTTGCTTACATATTGGATGTTGCATTTTGTATGACCTCGTTTTGCTTACCTTGTTGTCACGAAGACCGTAGTATATGATATGCTACGTACCGGAGATCGAGGGGGCTAACAGGACTATTGCTCTTCTAGATAATACCGTGTTGCAGCATGTCTATCATCTGTCATATCACTGCCAGGCATTCTATAAACCGGCAGTGATTTCCGTGTAGTGGTTACAGCATAAGTAACTTATCTTTTCCACATCGTTCAAGCACCTCCTACTGGCTCAACGGTTAAGACCCCGCAACTTAGCCCCCGATACCCGTGTTCGAATCCCGAGCGGCTCAATTTTTTTGGTTTAATTTTATAATTTATTAAGGGGTCTAAAGGTCAAAATGATAAAATAAATAAACCATGGCACACATCCTATACTAGCACAGCGGTTAAGTGTCTGAACTCTGTAGCCCGAGACCCGAGCTCAAACCCGAGGGCTGGCACAATTTTTTTTAATTTTTTATATATCACTACCGATTTTCAAAATAAACTGACAGTGCTACAAGCATCACTGTCGGTTTCTTCTCATCATTGCCGGTTTCTTGAAACCGACAGTGATGTTTATATATATTAAAAAAATTCTATAATATACTAAATAAATAGAATCATATGTATTTCTATGTCAAAATGGCTTGAATTTTTTTTGGCTAGCGTGTACACCCAAATTAAGATCCCACATAGGATCTTAGGTTTTTTTAATTATTTTTTTATTAATTATACTTTTTTGTGCACTGAATGAGACAAAAGAGGGTGAATTTCATCTTGGACCCAATAGATTTTTTCATCCATCTCCACAAAATTCTTATCCCTAGGGCACATTAGAGCCTGTGTAAAAGTTTGACACTATTCCGGATCTTTTCGTGGGTAGACTCAGTTCAACCTATAATTAAACGGTGTCGTCGCGCGAAAATTCAATTAAACCTCAGAAAGTAGCAAACCTTCTCTAGAAAATCCCAAGCTTGGTGTTTCCTTCACACATGGCACGTGCAAACCTAAGAAAAAGTTTGAGACCTATATGACACCGGAGTGCCTATGAACCACAGAAACCTTGATAACCTATGTGTATAGTCATGGTTCGATGAAAGGGCACATGTACCTCTGTGAAGCATGTATACTCCGCCTATGTCGAAATGGCATGAATTTTTTTTGGCAAGCATGTACACCCAAATTAAGACCCCACACAGGATCTTAGGTTTTTCTGTTCATTTTTTTATTTATTATATTTTTCTCTGTGCCAAATGAGACAAAAGAGGGTGAATTTCATCTTGGACCCAATAGATTTTTTTCATCCATCTCCACAAAATTCTTATCCCTAGGGAAAATTAGAGCCTATGTAAAAGTTTGGCACCATTCCAAATCTTTTCATGGGTAGACTCAGTTCAACCTATAATTAAACGGTATCGTCGCGCGAAAATTCAATTAAACTTCAGAAAGTAGCAAACCTTCTCCGGAAAATCCCAAGCTTGGTGTTTCCTTCACATGTGGCACGTGCAAGCCTAAGAAAAAGTTTGAGACCAATACGACACCGGAATGCCTATGAACCATAGAAACCTTGATAACCTATGTGTATAGTCATGGTTCGATGAAAGGGCACATGTACCTCTGTGAAGCATGTATACTCCGCCTATGTCCAAATGGCTTGAAATTTTTTTGGCAAGTATGTACACCCAAATTAAGACCCCACACGGGATCTTAGGTTTTTCTGTTCATTTTTTTATTTATTATATTTTTCTCTGTGCCAAATGAGACAAAAGAGGGTGAATTTCATCTTGGACCCAATAGATTTTTTCATCCACCTCCACAAAATTCTTATCCCTAGGGCACATTAGAGCCTGTGTAAAATTTTGGCACCATTCTGGATCTTTTCATGGGTAGACTCAGTTCAACCTATAATTAAACGGTGTCGTCGCGCGAAAATTCAATTAAACCTCAGAAAGTAGCAAACCTTCTCTCCAGAAAATCCCAAGCTTGGTGTTTCCTTCACACGTGGCACGTGCAAGCCTAAGAAAAAGTTTGAGACCAATACGACATAGGAATGCCTATGAACCACAGAAACCTTGATAACATATGTGTATAGTCATGGTTCGATGAAAGGGCACATGTACATCTGTGAAGCATGTATACTCTGCCTATATCAAAATGGCTTGAAATTTTTTGGCAAGCATGTACACCCAAATTAAGACCCCACACAGTATCGGAGGTTTTTCTGTTCATTTTTTTATTTATTATATTTTTCTCTGCCAAATGAGACAAAAGAGGGTGAATTTCATCTTGGACCCAATAGATTTTTTCATCCACGTCCACAAAATTCTTATCCCTAGGGCACATTAGAGCCTATATAAAAGTTTGGCACCATTCTGGATCTTTTCGTGGGTAGACTCAGTTCAACCTATAATTAAACGGTGTCGTCGCGCGAAAATTCAATTAAACCTCAGAAAGTAGCAAACCTTCTCCGAAAAATCCCAAGCTTAGTGTTTCCTTCACACGTGGCACGTGCAAGCCTAAGAAAAAGTTTGAGACCAATACGACACCGGAATGCCTATGAACCACAGAAACCTTGATAACTTATGTGTATAGTCATGGTTCGATGAAAGGGCACATGTACCTTTATGAAGCATGTATACTCCGCATATGTCGAAATGGATTGAAATTTTGTTGGGAAGCATGTACACCCAAATTAAGACCCCACATAGGATCTTAGGTTTTTCTGTTCATTTTTTTATTTATTATATTTTTCTCTGTGCCAAATGAGACAAAAGAGGGTGAATTTCATCTTGGACCCAATAGATTTTTTTCATCCACCTCCACAAAATTCTTATCCCTAGGGCACATTAGAGCCTGTGTAAAAGTTTGGCACCATTTTGGATCTTTTCATGAGTAGACTCAGTTCAACCTATAATTAAAGGGTGTCGTCGTGCGAAAATTCAATTAAACCTCAGAAAGTAGCAAACCTTCTCCATAAAATCCCAAGCTTGGTGTTTCCTTCACACGTGGCATGTGCAAGCCTAAGAAAAAGTTTGAGACCAATACGACACCAGAATGCCTATGAACCACAGAAACCTTGATAACTTATGTGTATAGTCATGGTTCGATGAAAGGGCATATGTACCTTTGTGAAGCATGTATACTCCACCTATGTCGAAATGGCTTGAAATTTTTTTGGCAATCATGTACACCCAAATTAAGACCCCACACAGGATCTTAGGTTTTTTTGTTCATTTTTTTATTTATTATATTTTTCTCTGTGTCAAATGAGACAAAAGAGGGTGAATTTCATCTTGGACCCAATAGATTTTTTCATCCACCTCCACAAAATTCTTATCCCTAGGGAACATTAGAGCCTGTGTAAAAGTTTGGCACCATTCCGGATCTTTTTGTGGGTAGACTCAGTTCAACCTATAATTAAACGGTGTCGTCGCGAGGAAATTCAATTAAACCTCAGAAAGTAGCAAACCATCTCTGGAAAATCCCAAACTTGGTGTTTCCTTCACACGTGGCATGTGCAAGCCTAAGAATAATTTTGAGACAAATACGACATCGGAATGTTACACAATTTACATGCATAACAATAATTAAACACACAAAGCCGTACATATTAAAATTAGAACCCAATTAAACTATGACCTTGGAAACTTAGCTAAATAAACATTAATTACTATCGGAATCACTGCCGGGATCGATCGGGCCACGCACACTAACATGCCTTTGTAGCCATATATGGTAATTGATGTCACGGATTATGTATCCGCTTGTATCGATGAAGTCCAATGCCCATATGAGTGCACTCTCTCGTGCCTCACAATACCGAACAAATGGTCGGCCATAGATGTAACCTACTGAACAACCACTGCCCCTGTTAGTAATCCTTATGCAGTACTGGCATCCTTCTATAGTGAGCTGGCTGAGGTTTCCATTGCATAAGTCCCAATCGTACCCGAGTTGCTCTGTAGCTTTGTCTAGAACGGCCCACAAGCCACATGCAGCATAGGTAAGGTCCTGTAGCGCAATTTGCATATGGAGAGAAAGAAAAAAAAATTAGAGAATGTTATTACAATATTAAACAACAAATAACCACAACTCAGGTATAAGTGGCCATTTTACCAGATCTGCATGGTTGTAGCTCGCAAACCATTCACTTGCTTGCGGGACGGGGATATCACTAGCATTCAAAGCAAGTGCCTTGAAGTGCGAGAAATCAGGCACATCATAGCAAATACGTCGAAGTGCCTCTAAACAAATGCGCACGGCACTTAATTGGGCACTTATCACGTTTGGGCTCTGTATTCCCGTCCCGTGGATATGGTTCCGATGATTTGAACCCCTCACAGGGATAAAAAAATGAGTTCACACGTCCATAGCCGACCACTTGCATTAGATGTCGTGTTCTCAACGATGTCTAAGATAAAGAACCAGCTAAGTGCTGTTCGTAGCCAATCTATTGGGGATATAGTCTACGACTTATATGCATGCAACAATGATATTAAACTAGTTACAGTTATTTGTTAGCATCAAAAAAACAAAAGATGTTGGAAAATATTTCATACAATAGCTGGAACAGGGAATCGTGGAATGGCCACATTAGGAGTGAATGGCTCATCGCCAGGGTGGAAACCTGGTTCTTCTGGTGGGGGAGGTCCGTTGTTCATACCACCTGATCGATAAAATGCAAAAAAATATGAACATAAAATATATGCACAAAAAATTCTTCCAAGTAAAATGTGGCAACATAATTAAATATAGATCGAATGTAAGGAATAAGAATATATATAAATGTAGAATGCAAAGAAACATGAATATAAATATAGATCAAATGAATATAGATAGAATATTGGAGAAGACAACATATCAATACCATTGAAAAATGCAGGAGCCATGACCAAATCACATAGAGAGAGAGTGGATGTCTTAAGAAGTGATAGCGAAATGTGAGAAATGAGACTGAGAGAGTTTGTCGGTGGGTTGGGATCGATGTATGTGGCCAGTAGTTTGTTTTATATAGGGGGGCATGGACATCACTGCCGGTTTTTAAATAGAACCGACAGTGAAAGTTACTATCACTGCCGGTTTTAAATAGAACCGACAGTGAAGGTGACTATCACTGCCGGTTTCTAAATAGAACCGACAGTGAAGGTGCATATATGTAGAGGATATATTTATTTAGATACTACAGTGGGAAAGTTTTTAACAACAATGATATATTTATTTAGATAGTAATGAAATACATCAAAAAATTACAAAAAAAATTAGAAATAAGTTACATATATGATAACAAAGACCTTACACTAAAATTCCATATAGGATAACAAAGACCTATTTGCGTTAGGTCAATGTTACCATCAATGTGTATAACACATTATAATTTAACCACCTCAGTAGCATTCTTCTAGCACCAACTAGGGTCAAACAATAGCACTGAGTTGGTCTACGAGCTATACCGGTTGGAGATGATAAGGTGGCATTGATGAATCCATGCCTCTGTAGTACATGGCCTTTTTCTTGGCACAGTCCAGAGCACATCGGATTTAGCTCGGCACCGCATCGATGAACCAATGCCACTCTAGGGCAGGAAATTGCCCAGAGCACACCAGGTCTCTCTAGACATACAGTCTAGAGCGCACCACAGCGGATGGCTCTGTGAACCTCGTGGCATCTCCAATCTTCGGTGTTGCTCTATCTTCAATAGCATTCTTCTAGTACCTCATGTGTGCACCATTTTGGTGGACTACGATACATAGCGATATCTGTGGTTTGTTGTGAGAGGAAACATTGTATCATGGCTGATAAGGCCTGGCTGAAACCAACATGCATGGAGAGGCTAGCTCCTAGCCGAGTGCCATTTTATAGGGGCTAGCAGTCGTGGTACATTTTTATTTCTGAACTAAAGTTGTCGGGGTAGGTGGGAGCAGTGTTCTAACTGTTGTGGTTATGGGAGCACTGTTGGCATGTGAGGAGCATCTACACATCACTGTCGGTTTTAGTTTAAAAACCGACAGTGAATTGGGCCTTCTGTGTCGGTTTGAGCAACCGACTGTGATAGAAGCTATCCCTGCCGATTTTAAAACCAAAACCGGTAGTGAAGGGCCCTGCACCCATCTTTTAGTAAAAAGTATAAAAAACACTATCGGTTTGGAGCCTGCCATCGCAGCCTTTTTGTAAAAAATATAAAAAAGTTTGGCCCGCTGAGTTAGGATAGGGAGTTCAGTTGGAATGGTTTTATTTTTTTTATTTATCCCATTGTAATGCACTACTAAATAATAAATGCAAAATCAAAAAAAGTTTGGCCCGCCTAGGATTCGAGCGTAGGTCTCAGAGTACAGAGTGCGTGGCCTTAACCGCTGAGCTAGGATAGGGATTTCGCTAAGATTGCTTTTCTTTATTTATTTATTAATAGAAATAATGCAGTTAGTTTATATTCTAAAATAACACAAAAATTTGTGTCTTGATTATTTAATTCTATGATAATTAATTAATGGTCTATAATTATCAAATAATAGTGTTTGTGAACATCATCTTAATATTTGATTACATAGTCAATAATTAAATTATAGAGATGCGCACAAAATATAAATTAAATATTCAGTGCGAATTACTGATACAACGTCTGCATAATGATTACATAGTTAACAATATCTAACTATCTTTAGGTGCATCAACAATTAGGGCCTCATTGTGATCAATTCGTACATAAGCAGGTTCGTCACCCTCTTGAAGGATAGGTAGGGGTACATTCACCCCGAATGGAGGCATTTCCTGATAGCCCCTGTAGTCTTCTTCGTCCGTCACTCCATCGATACCGACAATCTTCCTTTTCCCTTCTAGGACTACTTTTAGCCTTCCTTTTGTCTTGTTGTCCCTTGCATAGAAGACTTGCATAACATCTCTTGCAAGGACGAAGGGGTCATCTCTATATGCGGTCTTAGTGAGATCAACGGTAGTGAACCCTTCGCTGTCAGTGTTGATTTCCTCGAGCCGGACCCACTGGCAGCGAAAAAGAGTTGCCTTCAATGGACCGTAGGCTAGCTCCCATATCTCCTCTATGAAACCATAGTATGTCGCCTGCACGTTGCCATTTTCGTCGTGAGCATCAAAATGAACACCACAATTTTGGTATGTGCTTTTTCCATCTTGCTTTTTTGTGTAAAATGTGAATCCATTGATCTCATACCCTTGGTACTTAAGATATGTACTCAAAGGTCCCTTGGCTAAGGCATCCAGTTGATTACCCAACTTTATTCCAAGCAAGCGACGTCGCAACCAGCTAACAAATTCCTCCTTATGTTTTTTATCTAGCCAAGCTTGTGACTTGCTCGGATACAGAGTTTGCAGCGATTGCCTGTGCCTGTCAATGTATGGCATCACACCCTCGGCTTGCTGGAGAACAGCGAATTATGCCTGTCTGAAAGAAACAAGGTCGTCTACTATAATAGATTTATCCCTGATCGTTCCTTTGCCATGTAGTCTTCCCTCGTGATGAGATTCTGTAACTCCAACCCTTTTGATGTCCAGATAATATGTGCAGAACTCAATGGCCTCCTCCGTTGACCATCCTTCAACCATGCCCCCTTCTGGCCTGAATCTGTTCCTAACATACCTTCTGAAAACTTTCATCAATCTTTTGAAAGGGAACATCTGATGCAGGTACATTGGGCCAAGGGCTCTAATTTGGTCAACAAGATGAATGAGCAGATGCAATGAGATATCAAAGTAAGTCGGCAGGAAATGCATCTCAAGCCTAATGAGAGTTTTGGCTATGTCCCACTGTAGCTGCTCTAGCATGGACACATCAATGGCCTTTTTTGAGATCGCATTGAAGAATGAGCAAAGCTTTATGATTGGGGCGCAAACCTTTGGGGGGAGGATACCATGCAGGGCAATAGGGAGCAGTTGAGTCATAATGACATGACAGTCATGGGCCTTCATAGGGCCATAGTTGAACTTGAGTTCTCTCATGTTCACTAGCCTCTTCAGGTTCACACAGTAGCCCATCGGGACTTTGAGTTCATTGAAGAAAGAAATAAGCGCACGCTTTTCTTCCTTCTTCAATGTCCATGACGCAACCGGAAGTTCGAACTAGCCATTCTCTAGCTCCACGGGATGCAGCTCCTTCCTGATTCCCAAGTGTTGCATGTCCAGGCGTGTGGCTAGTGAATCCTTCAATGTCCCCCGGTGTCCATCAAGGTGTTAAGAGTGTTAGCGCACACATTTTTAGTGATGTGCATGGGATCAAGACAGTGGCGTACATTTAGAAATGGCTAGTAAGGTAGTTTCTAGAAAATTGATTTTTTCTTCGAAACGCTCCCATCAGGCGCTGCTACTCATTGTCCCCCTTCCCAAGGACAACCTCTAGTTTGTTGAGTTCTCGAAGTATCGCAGGCCCGTCTCGATATTTTGGAGCTAAGCGTTTCTCAATAGTACCGTTGAAATCTTTTCTGTTCCTGCGGTAAGGGTGATCCTTACATAAGAACCTATGGTGTCCCATATAAACTATCTTTGAGTTATTTGGTAGATTTACTGCATCGATGTCATCCAAGCACTCGACACATCTAGTATAGCCTTTTGTCTTCTCTCTGGACAATGAACCTCGACCTGGCAGGTCAGTGATTGTAGCGATAAGTACTCCCTTGACATGACATGTTCCTTTTTGTACTTGTCCCAAACATCTGGCACACCATTTTCAAACATCTCCACTAGTTCATCGATCACTGGTTCCAGAAACACATCGATGTCATTCCCAGGTTGTCTTGGCCCTTGGATCAGTAGTGGCATCTGGATGTACAACCGCTTCATACAGACCCAAGGTGGAAGGTTGTATATACAGAGCGTCACTGGCCAGGTGCTATGATTGCTTCTAACCTGGTCAAAAGGATTCATCCCATCTGTGCTCGAAGCAAACCAAAGGTGCCTTACCTCTCCACCGATGTCCTTATAGAACATAGTATTGATAGTCCTCCAGTCATGCCCATCGGCGGGGTGCCTCATCATTGTATCTTTCTTACACTCTTCGCCATGCCATCATAATAGCTTGGCTGACTTTGCACATGCAAACAGCCTATGCACCTGGGGAGCTATAGGGAAATACCAAACGACCTTTATGGGACCTCCTCTGGTCTTGGTACCCTCATCTGACGGTCCTTCCTTGTACCGTGGAGCTTCACACTTGGGGCACTTATCCAAGTCTTTGTTATTTTCTCCACGGTACAATATGCAATCATTGGAACACGCGTGGATTTTTTCAACCTCGAGGTCGATGGGGCAGATCATTTGCTTGGCCAAGTATGTCTTTTCTGGCAACTCATTTTTTTCTGGGACCATTTTCCTTATTATACCTAACAACTGATCGAAGCCTCTATCACTCAATCTGTTTGTCGATTTGAACTCTAACAGCATGATGTCGGCTTCCAGTTTGCTCATTGGACAATTCCTATACAATGGTGTTTTACCATCTTGTCTCATTTTCTCTAGCTTTCTCAGCTGTCTTTCACTAAGACATCTGGTCTCTACATTACATAGCAGCTGAGAAATGCCATCGTTATCCTCGGTGTCATCAACTAGCGTATTCCTAAACACATTATTAACTGTGGCCATAGGTTCCGTGTTGACACCAGGTTCCTTGTCAGCATCGTGGATGGCTACGTCAGGCATGTCCACATCATCATCATTTTCCTGCAGAACATTCACACCAACCTCGCCATGCATAGTCCATATCGTACAATTAGGCATGAACCCCCTGGTAATCAAGTGCGATTGTATAGACTCAATTTGATGAAAGTTCCTATGATTCTTGCAATCTTTGCATGGGCAGAAGATAGGGTTCCCATTCCTAGCATGGGCTTTGGCATTGGTGATAAACTGGCGGACGCCATGCATGTACCGCTTGTCTGTTTAGGACAGATGCATCCACTCTCGATCCATCTCTGTACAAAAAAAATACTGAGACAGTAATTACAAAGAATTAATAAGAAATCGAGCTTCATGAAAAACAATTGTAGCTCGAAAGTACCATTTTTGGAAAACATTATAGTACACTAATTATTGGAAAAGTGAAATTGGTAGCCCTGGCCCTGTAAATTGAAAATCATAGTAAAAACAATTATTGCACAATATTGAAGAACAACAATTATACTCTACTTCTAAGAACTAATTATAGCATCACATACTAACAATGATGATCTTGACCACCATGGAATAATTAGCTAGGAATTTAAATGTGTTCATAGACACCAACCGTTTGGATGATGGATTCACCACAATTTGAGCCTTGCACAAATGTCAAATTGGAAAAGTGCTCTCTAGAATGGAGAAAGAACTAGAATGAGAATCAAGCAATGTAGCCATCAAAACGAAGCTAATTAAGCAACAAAATCAAAGGAGTGGATGTTTGTTACTAACCTTAAAGCAAAAAGATCAAGCCATTCTTCAAAATCCAAGCGCTAGCTTCATGGTCAAGAGCAGCCGCAACAATGGAGGGAAGGGCCTAAACGCACACCTCTGTTCTTGGGATGGAAGAGAGGAGGAAGGAGAGGACGGCTGTAGCCTTTTTGTAGGCTTATCACCATCGGTCCTTGGCTAGAACCGACAGTGATAGAGACCAATCACTGTTGGCTCTTGGCTTATACCGGCAGTGATGAGTACCCGCCAAAACACTATTGGTTCAAGCCACAAACTGGCAGTGATGTGGTCCTTCACTGCCAGTTTTAGCCCAGCCCCAATCATTTTCTCATTTTCAAGCTCATAACCGGCAGTGAAAGTACATCACTGCTGGTTCACACAAATTCGGCAGTGATGAGGCCGGTAGTGATGTGCAAATCTGGCATAGTGTTCGATCCAGGTTGAGTCACATAGGTAACGTAGGTAACAGACATACGTAGGAATCGGAGAGTCATGTAGGAACAGAGAGAAGAGTTGAGCAGGGCGAGTATTTGCACTGATGATACCCCCTAGGTATTTTTTAGGTGTAGAGATGCATGTGCATGCATTTTAGACATACGGGGACTTCAATTAGCCACAGTCTTGCAGCATTTGTTCACTCGCTGCTTGATAACATCTCACATAACTATTGTGTATACTTCAACCATGAGTACGATGCTACAATAAATTCTGTTTATAAAGGCTTTGATTCACATGAGCAAGTCATAACTTCACATAATCATCATGTCTATAAAGTGGAACAAATATTATGTGGCTAAGGCTTTGTCATGGGTAAAGGTGAAGTTATCATGTATGTCATTCCTCATGTATCTAGATAACTCCAATAGAAAAAGGCACTTTTTTATAGCACGTAGTGGACACTATCATGCCAACACATACCATATAAATCCAACAAAATTGATAACTAAGCTTCGAAGTTGACTAGGTGCCATGTCATCTCTAGCTCATCTGATTTTTGGCAAAATCCGAGATCTGAACAGATATACATGAGCTCTCACTTGTATAAATAGGCCCCAAATCAATAGCTAATCCACCACCCATATCATTGACAACAATCAAAAACTTGCCAAGTGAAACGCACTAGCAACATCTTAGCAACAATGGCTGCCAAGATATTTGCCCTCCTTGCACTCCTTGATCTTTCGTTGAGCGCTACAACTGCGTTCATCATTCCACAGTGCTCACTAGTTACTGCTGCGGGGTATGAACACCTAGTTCTACGAGCCTATAGGCTACAACAGGTGCTCACGGCGAGCATCTTACAACAACCAATTGCCCAATTGCAACAGCAATCCTCGGCTCACCTACTAGTACAGACCATCGTAGCGCAACTGCAACAGCAGTAGTTCCTGCCAGTGCTCAGTCAACTAGTTGTGGCAAACCCTACCGCCTACTTGCAGCTGCAATAGCTGCTTCCTACAAACCCACTGGCTGCGGCGAATGCCATTGAATACCTGCAACAACAATAGTTACAACAGTTCCTGCCAACGCTCAGGCAACTGGCCGTGGCGAACCCTGCCGCCTACTTGCAACAGCAACAGCTGCTTCCATTCAACCAACTGGCTATGGCAAACGCCACTGCATACCTTCAACAGTAGCAGCCGCTTCTGTTTACCCAGTCGGCTGTTGCAACCATTGCTGCCTACTACCAGCAATAGCAGCTGCTACCAGTTAACCCATTGGCACTAGCTAACCCATTGGCTGCCGCCTTCCTACAGCAGCAACAATTGCTGCCATTCAACCAGATGTCTTTGATGAACCCTGCCTTGTTGTGGCGGCAACCCATCATTGGAGGTGCCATCTTCTAGAATACAAATGAGTTGTACTTGATAACTATGTTCTTGTGTCGGCGTGTGCAACTTCCCAGAAATAATCAATACATTGATTGAGATTTATCTGAGTCTATTCCTTAATTTTTTTCTCTGTATAATCAATTGAAAAATATCGAATCAAAACTATAGCCACATGCTTGATTAATACATAGACAATACAACATTACATCATCAATATCAGGATGTGCCAGCCTGACCTCTTGAATGTTCTCATTTGGCTGTGTGCGTGGGTGTTTGTAAGATAGATGCGACTGTACGCGTGTGTAGTTGAGTACTTGCATCTATGGTATGTTGTTTTAAGAACGTCATGGGCACATATCTATTTCAGCACCCATAAAGCAAATTATTATAGAATCATGTGTTGGATAGTTTTGCTCCAGCAATATCCAGCAACGTGATCACGTAGATAGAATCAGATTGTAGCACACGAGACATGGAGATTTATACTGGTTCGGGGCACGGTGCATGCTAATCCATACTCTAGTGGTGCGGTTGCTCTTGTATTCTTATGCTCAATTACAGGGGATGTTGCTCCTAGCTACGTGTAGATGGAATAAGTGGAAGATGGATCCCGAGCCTGAGGTACCTACCCTCCTTTATACAGGTAGAAGAGGTAGGGTTACAGAGAGGGCGATCGGGTTAACAGATTGTTTCCTAGTTTGTTACATGATATGCGCAACAGAAAGATCCTAGCTATCGTCCAAATATGACCGCTTTGGTTTGCCTTAATCTCGACATTGGTCGATGGCGTTAGCCCTCACAGGCCTCTCCCTTGATGGCTGCAGGGCCGAAAGCTTGGGGATGGTCACATATGCGGGCGGTGCAGGTACCCCTAGCCCATATCTCTGATAGTAGCTCCCATAGGACTTAATGATAAGCCAGCATATAGCTCTAGCCCTTAGGACGTCACAATTTCCTCTACAAGTTCTATGTACTATAAATACCAGTGACCATCTTCAGGTGCCGAAGTTCTGAGCAGTGCGCTTAGATATTCCCAAGTATTGGGGAAGTAGTATGTTGTTGTTTGAGTACTAAGAGCATTTCTTGGGTAGTGAGAATATTCTTCAAGTATCGAGTGGGGTGGTGGTACACCATACATCAAGGAACGTAGTTCCTTAGCAGCTATAAGTGCCTGGCTCAGGTGGTACACCCTATATTGGGAAACGTAGTTTTCTAGGCATAGCCCTCGAGATGTTGTCAACATCTCTTTCAGGTGGTGGCACCTAATGATCGAAAGCATAGCTTACAAGACGTCCATAAGCTCCTATGTTAGGGTGAAAACACTGCCGTATTCGGGAAGTTGGTTACCGACATACTCCGGCGTGTAAATTAGTGGTTGCGCATCATTAAGTCATAGTCGCAGAACAATAATGAGGATGGGGTAGGTGCATCTCCATCGCTCGTGCATCACTAAGCTAGTTGGTTTTTGAGCGACCCAATTTGGGTCGTCGGTTAACAGCACTAAGGGCGTCACATTTTTCTTCGAGACCCGTTAAGCAACAGATCTCGAATTTTCATGAGCCTCATTAGTGGGAAGAGCGAGGTCATTGTCTTGGAGCCCTAAGGCCAATATAATAGCGTCCCGGGCCAGGAACTGTTGTGGGCGAGAAACGAATGCGTGAGCAGCTATGGCAGTTGCGAATATTACTCTTCGAGCTGGTGACGGGTAGAACGAGTGAACTTCTGCTATCACTGAAAGGAAGTGGTAGGACAAAGCCTGACCAGTGGGGGCATGTCATAAAAGTCATTTTTCCAGATTCCAGGAGCTCATACTTTGGTTACAGCCATGGGCCAACTAGTTTTCCAGTTTCCCACAAAGGGGCACACATCCGCTATAATAAGGTACTTCGAGCTCATCCGGGCATTGGGAGATTTACGTGACACCTAGTGTCAGAGGTTTTAGGGTCAGATTGGTGACCCTCTCGAATACCTCCCTGACTCTAGTAGGGGCAGGGTCAATAGTGAATGAGTCACTACCGCTTACACCTGCTGCGAGGGTGAGTCAGGCCAAGTATCCGATCTGAGTGTCAGATCACTCGCCTATACCGGCTCAGGTGATGGTACATCATGGTTTGGCCCATTGGGCCCCACGGTTGCCATGGTTACGCGGATGGATTCCTTCCCGGTGAAGCTGGAGCATCGGTTTCGGTGGCTCTTTTCCCCACGTATACCTCAGAAGGCGTCCCCTCGGAGATCATGGGAACGTGGCCTAGCCTTAACTAACGACACCACTCAGAGAGATTTTTATAATTCCATTGGCCGTGTGGCTCCCCTACCTATAAAAATAGGGGAAACAGAGGAAAATAAACAAGTTAGTGCTATAGCTTTTGTATTCTTACCTTCCATCGCATGCCGTGATTTCTCCCAAGCCTTTGTTCGTCATCCATGGCCGGCGACAAGCGTGCGAGGGCAGATATGGAGGAGGGGGCTGTCGGGAAGCGCGTGTTCTAGGGCCCTATTCTTCTCTGTGATCAGCTGGTGCGACTTGGGTAAGTGTAGATCCGTCACTTGGGCTTGCTAGGAAGAGGGGTGGTTTGAGTGTATCATCAGTTATAGGGACATCTCGATGGTGCGCCTTACTCCAAGGCCCCCCATTGATGGGGGCATTTCGTCATCGTCACGGCTTCCATTGGCGAGAGGTGGCGATGGAGGAGGTGTTCTCGCCGTGGTGCAGGAGGCCGATGCGACGTGTAAAGCCCTTCATGATGTCACTCGGGAGATGAGGCGACTAAGGGAGTATATCTCGGTCGTGAAGGCGGCATTTGACACCACAGATGGAGAGGCCACCAAGGCCAAAGCCACGGCAGTGGCGACTCAGGCGGAGCTCACTAGTGAGTTTAGCTTCGCCTTCCTTGTGCCTTGATGAGCGCAACTCTGAGTTTTGCCTTTCTTGTTCCTAGGTGTTCAGGAGCAGCTGGCTGCTGCCTAGGCTAAGGTGGTGGGACTACGGCAGGCCAGCGAGGATCTGGCTAGGCAACTGGCGGAGGTGTTGGAGGTCACTAACGACAACATTCGACCGCCAATTATTATCCAAAATAGGAGAAATAAACAATCTTTCGACACATATGCCTTTACTATTGACATAGTTCCACTTGTATTGGAGAAAACATGTTTTGCAGGACAAATATTTGAATACAAATGGAAAATGATCAAAATGTGCAAAAGAGAAAGTGTAATGCAAATTCTATACCAAAATACCAAGCAAAGGTCCACTCCAACTAAGAATTTTGGCCAAGCACCGACGTGGCAATGGTCCAGGCCCACCAAGGAACTGGCCACGTGAAGGCGGACATGAGGCAGGCCCACCAGGGTGCGGCCGCACCCTCATCGCCTCCTCTCGGCCCCACCTTTCTATGGCAGTTGCATGCCGCCATGCTGCGGCAGTTCCCGGGTGTTTCCTATTTTTCCAGCACTAAACCGACCAAGCCACTAGTATAAGAAGAGGGCTAGAGCTCATTCTCAAAACACACAATAACATTTGAGCCTCTACCTCACTACCTACTCTTGTACTCTTTTAGCTTTTAGCAGTAGTTTTGTGAGCAAGGCAAGAGCTATCAAGGAGGGCTTGGCTCCTTGAAGAAGAGTGACATCTTGGTATGAACAATACTATGAAGAGTTCTTCCATAGTCATGCTCTCATATCATTTATATAATAGTGCATATGAACTAGAGTATAGTTGTCTTGTTATAATCATGATATATGAACTAGTATATAGTTTGTGTGTTATGATCTTAACATGTTCAACTTCATACTTAATCTTTCATATGGTTTGTATGAGTAGAAGTAGGGTTAAGTTGAGGTGGTGGTTCGTCGTTCCTTCGGGTTTGCCCATATCCTTTACTTGTCGATCCATACGGTCAGGGACCTAGGGGATATGTGTGGCAGAACCGCCCAAATTATAAGGCCCACATGTGCCTATCATTGTCTCACAGACTTCTTACTGTAGCACATGTAAGCCACACAATCTCAGTAGTCTGTCGAGTGTCCTCAGGAAACCTGAATCAACCACATTTTCTTTCCGAGCAGGATACATTACAGAAAGCATTGTAGTATTACAACAATTTATACAATTACATTAGAATAAACAGCAGAAGTCTTACAAATCATAAGTTTATCCACCATTCATTGAGTTATTACAATTCATAAGTTTTAGCCATATTGGCAGTAGGGTAGCATGACAGGTACCAGTTTAATGACACACAAGAGAGCTTCACCCTACCCAAGGGTGCAAAACAAACTTCAGTACTGCTGGCTCTTCTTCTGCAACAAGGGTTAACAAACCCTGAGTACAAAGGTACTCAACAAGACTTAACCGATGAAAGGGAAAGACTCTAAGGATATGTAGGCTTTAGGGGGAATCAAGGTAAGTCTGTAGCAAGAATCAAGATTAACTTTTGCAGAAAAGCTTACTAATAATTGATCCTTACTTTCAATGTTTTAGCTCAAGTCATTATCAGTCTCTAGTTTGCACCTGATCTAAAGCAGCCACTTCCTTAATCATCACATCTCATGATCATCAGTACTATTGTTTCAGTTTATTAACTATGATGTAGAGCAGAGAATCGAGTCTTCTTCTCTGAGAAGTAATGGTGATTTGAATCGATTAGGCCTAGCTGGGGTTTCCTTACCACACGACATATACAGAGGTCTAGGTCTGGACCCGAACCTATATATATCAACCTTCACTCGGATCCTCTAAAATGTGAACAGGTTCGCGCCACCCGAGAATACTGTACTACACTGCCGTACGTCATCCCAGATGTTTTTGTAGGATGGGTACACGCTACTCTCACCATCTCTCCACTCCCAGTGAGCGGTAGTCCTTTCCCATAATGGAATAGCCAAGGTGTTAGGCTTACCAGAGTATGTGGCTAGTACTACAAAGTCTTGACTCATAATAGGTCTACAACAAATGGTCCTCAATCAACACAAATGGAGCACTACGTCATGACTCAATTCATGACGCAAGCAAAGAGTCCGCCTGGTCTCAAATTAAATTCATCAATTATTTACAAACCACAGGGCATTCCCTAGTAAGAACATGTGAAACAACCTTGTTGCTCAACTCTTAACTACTAAGCATAACTAAGCATCATTATCCTACTATTACTAACAGGGTGATAGGGATGGATATTGAAGTATCAAGGCAAGCATGCAGCAGTTGGTGTACAAACAACTCCTATTTTACTTAAATGCGTAAATCATAAGACTTAAGTGAATAACGTTTACAAAACACAAGGAAAGGGGTTTATGCTCTGGGGCTTGCTTGCAGTGTTGGGGTTATCAGGCACTTCAGATAACCACAGAAAAGATAACCAACTCCAAAAGATTAGAATTCCTTCCACTTTAGGGACTTGCTCAATAATGGAATTCCACTCTCGATCACTAAACGAAAGTAAATATGCATGCTTTAGAATGATGCGATACTTAACATGACTTATGGCGATAAAACAAGACTAACTAACTTGAGTACAACTTTCCTTCATGATTAAGTTTGGTTAATTATTCACAAAGCAACATTTGTTTATTATTATTAACCAGATGATTATGAGATCAACAAACAAGTAATTAACTTGCCAAGGAACATCAAGGGTGTTTTGTGTCCCAAGGTCTACATTCAATCTAAAAGTACAGTCAAGTCATGTTATGATTAATTTAAACATTTTGGTATTTATTAATTAATAATTAAAGCATGGAATTAAGTGGATAATTTATATTCATCAAAATAGTACTAAAAATTTTGTGAAGATAGGTCTAAGAATGAATAGCATAAATAAAAAGTTTCATGATTAAAGGATAAATATTTGAGCCTATAAAAATCATGGAAGTTGCATTTATTAATTAAAAGAGGTAATTTTTAAGCATGCAAAAACTATTGATTTTCATCATTTTATATGTTTACTAGGTATAGAATACAAAGATAAGATTACACAAAAACAATTCATGAATTTATCACACTTCTACAAATTACTATGACTTGTAGAAGAAACTACACATTTTAATCATTTCTAAAAAAGGATAAAACAAACCAACGCAAAAACCTTCCTGCACCCATCTCTTCTCTACCCCAGATGCGGACAGGCGGGGCCCAGGTCCACCGCACAGTGCCGGCCGCACGAGGTCCCCTCTCTTTTCCGCAGCTCCTCTACCATCTAAGCGAACAAATAGAACACCATGGCGAGCATAGCCATGGCCACGGTGGACCGGTGACACTCCAGCACGGTGGAACACAACGACGGTAGGATCTCCAGCGGTAGGAAAATGGCACCAGCAGCTTCCCAATGACTTAACGAATCTAGCCATGGTACCGATTGAAGAAACTACGACATCGCACGAGCTTAGCCGCAGCCATGGCAGTCACGGCGGCGAGGTGAGCGGCACGCTGGCCAACAAGACCGGTAGAGACAAAATTGAAGTCCTAGACATCATCAAGATCTCACCATGATCACGACTGCATGATCGATTGAAGTGGGGATGCGGTGGAGATGTGTCGTCGACGTTGAGGGCAGCTATGGCGGCACGGACACAGCGGCGAGGTGGTGTTCTGGTGTGTCTGCTGCCCCAAAGACCAAACGAAAGGGATAGTGAGCAACACGGCAACATAGGAAACCTAGATCGAGAGCTTGAAGGGAGAGAGAGAGTGGCTGGAGATGGCTGGCCACAGCGAGGGTGCACCTCAGCGGCGATGGCGAGCCGCCATGGCAGAAATGACGTGTGGGACCGATTTCATCGTTGAGGGGCTGGGCAAGTGTGCGTAGGTGATGTGTGGTATCAAAGCAGGACTGCAGGCATGAGGAATTTGGTGGTGGGCAAGCAGGTGTGATGAATTTTTTTGGCCGGCAAACGGGAAGAGCTCGATGGAGGCGAGGAAACAGAAAGAAAGAAGATGACTCTGGTGTCACGCTATATTATCCATAATCGAAACGTCAAGTTGCACCAGCTCCTACTTGACTTGATAGCGCAAGCAGCTAAGTACCCTAATGCATGGCGCGGCGCTGGAGGGCGGTGGTCGGCGGCGGCAAGCTGCTGTGTTTCACTAGATGCCGACCTGATGATGACCGACTGCAACCCCATCTTCTCCTACTTTATCCCAATTCCAAAAACAAACTCAAGGATCTCCAAGAACCAAAGTTGATAATCTACATGCATGCTTCAACTTTGCTTTAAGGCGCACACTCAAATTCTCACCAGATTGAGAGATCCAAGACCAAGAACAAAGGTACCTTGACACTGAAACTAAGAACAGACAGCACTTGACAGCTAGGGTTTTGTAAATCAATTTGATTAGCAAAGTTTGTGAATTAATTAGTGAGCAAACCTTTCAACTAGTAGCACCATTGTACGATATAAAGTTTGTATTATCAAATGGTACTAATGTTTGAACAAATTTATTTGAAAAAATCATTTTAATAAATACTCCAAAATTGAACTTAATATTGAAATCCAAAGCCAAATCATGATCAAGTATAGAACTTCAATTTCAATTCCAAATTTGGAGCTCAATTTTAGTTGGTTGGACTTGAACTCATACCCTACACTTGACACTAGTGTAAAGTACACACCTTACACCTCGAAATTTATTAGGGCACATTTTCAAGTATTTTTGTGAAATTCAAAAATACAAGGTCACAAAGTACCTTAAAAGAATTTCTGGTTTGAAACACAATACATCACTCATGCATTGCATTACTAGCAAATAAATATTAATTTTAGTGAATGCAAGGCATGGTTAGCTACTATGGATGATTAACATGCATGATAGTGACATGGTCAAGTTTTAGTGGTGCTTAACACCAGGGGTGTTACAATATGGGTAGTTTCTTTGTACACGGGCATGGTGCTCAGGTGCATGGGAACCTTCGGATATGACGGTGCCCCATAGTTGAGGGGAGGTGGTAGGTGGTTACAGCCCTGTCCATCCCTTGTAATCCCCCATGTTTGGGTATTGTGTAGGAGTTCATAAAGTCTCTTGCGCTTGCTGGTTGACCAGTGCTCGGAGATCTCCCTGCCCATCTTAAACTTAGTTCTGACTCTAATCATATAACTTGTATGATCATTAATTGTTCTTTGCACAGCTATATTAGAACATGTCAGCTCCACGTAGAAATATTCCTTTATTCTTTGTTTTCCTTTTAACCTTGAGGTTGGCTCAGATGTGTGTCCACTATCCTTGATATACCATTTTTACCCCTATCATGAACTATTGGTCCACTATGCAAGTATGTAATCTTCTTCATTCTCATGCTAGACTCTTATACCTTGCCCTCCTTTGGAAAAATATAAATAATGATACCCTGAATACTTCTGGGTGAAATGCTACAACGATAGATCCATGCGCTTGCAGATGATTTCTGTAATCATTAAGAACTATCATAGTTGGTGTTTCTTAGAAGCATCGCTAAGGTTAACTCAATCTTAGTGATGGTGTTAAGAAATACCAACAGGCATTTCTGGCGCCCTTACCGGTGATGGACTTAAAACCTCCTCACTTGGTGATTGTGCTAAGACATGCCAACAAGCATTTCTAGCGCCATTACCGTGAAGGGCATAGGTTAAAGAATCTAGTAGGACATGATCAAGAGCACATGCATGTAATGGTAGCCATAGTTTATGAAGGCTAATTCTACTTGTTTTCTTCCTATTGTGGATGAAAACAGGATAGTGTATGAGTGGTTTTGATCTGCCGAATAACTACACTGATAATCTAGAGGCACTCCTAAGGAAGAGCCGGTCTCATACCACTTCTTCTGCTACTCTGCCGGTAGTTGAACCAGTCACCCCCATACCATCTGCTACTACCGCTATGGCCAAGACACTCTATGACTACTCCACCCCCGTTGTTGCCAACGTACCCATTAGGCCCACTGTCAATATGGGAGCTGGAAACTTTGAGCTACGCACTGGCCTCATTACCATGGTACAGGCAAACCAATTTTGTGGTTTGCCAAGCGAGGACATAAGTGCACAATTGCAACACTTCCTAGAGCTGTGCGACACCACAGTCATAAAAGACATCGAACCAGCTAGTATTAGGCTCCAACTATTTCCCTTCTCCCTCGCGGGGAAGGCAAAACATTGATTCTACAAGGAGAAGGAAGCTATCAGTACGTGGGACTAATGTTCCATGGCGTTCCTCGTGAAGTTTTTCCCCATGGGCAAAGCCAATGCCCTAAGGGGGGGATTTCAAACTTCCAGCAAAATTACATGGAATCCATCCCCGAGGCATGGAGATGCTCTAGGATTACATCCAGGCCTACTTGCACCACGGAATGGAGAATTGGCTCGTGCTCCAAAACTTCTATGAGGGTCTCATGCCCATGTCAAAGGGCATGTAGATGCTGCTGCTAGAGGAGCATTTCTCTCCCTCACCATCAATAATCCCACAGCACTCATCGAGAAGATGGTAGCAAACCAAAGCTGGGGAGAGGAACGAAAACAACAAAAAGGCATGCATACCGTGAAGGAGGCAGATATGCTTGCCGCAAAAATGGATTTGTTATTGAAAAGATTGGATGAGTGTGCCGCTGAAAAGGAAGCCATGAAGAGCACCGCCAGGCCATGGACTCACATATGACATGTGAGGTCTGTGGAGAGGTCGGACACTTACGGAATAACTGCCCCGAGACCCGTGAAGAAGCATCCGACATCAACAACGAGTTCTGACAAGGTAACAATAACGAGTGAAACAATCAGTCCCGCCCACAAGGAGGTAATTCAAACTTCAACTCAAACTACAATTCGAAATCAACCTTCCTTGAAAGACCTAGTTTTAGGTCAAGCAAAAATTAATGAAAATCTTACTAAAAAGTTAATGTTTAATGATAAAATGATTGAAAATACAAATTCAAAACTTGAAAATTTATCTTCCTCTGTTAAGAACCAATTAAGTTTTAATAAAATGATTGAAACACAAATTGCTCAAATTGTTGCCGCTATACCTGTCAACCATTCGGGGAAAATCCTGGGGCAACCCGAGAATTCTCTCGAATTTGTTCATGCAGTTGTAGAGCAATAAAGGAGAAGTCTTGCCGACAGACTATAAATGTCGAGCCCTTGCCAAAGGTAAATCGGTAGTTATCTTTTAAAAACTCAAAAAAAATTCAAAAAAAAATTCAAAATTTCAAAAAAAATTAAAATTCAAAATTTAAAAGTTTCTTTAAAATAAACTTTTCAGAAAAATAAAATAAAAATCATTTTCTGATAGTATAGATTTTTTTGTTATCAATTCTCATTTTAAAAAAAATATTTATGAAAATTCAAAATATAATAAAAGTTTTGTGGAAAATCAATTTCGGAACAAGAATTTTGAAACAGAGGAGAGCACCAACGGTGATGAGTTCAAAATGGCCGTTGGAAGTAGCCAGCCAAAGGGGGACCAAGCAGGCCCACCTCCGGTGCAGCTGCACCCTACCCAACGCCGCAGCGGCCCCCGCTCCTCCAACGGCTCCTAGCCGTTACCCTCTCCCGCCTTTAGCTGGTGCTTCGCTCTATAAAAGCCAAGAGCTCAGGGTTGAGGCTCTCCTCACCCTCACACTCTCCATTTTCACTCCCTCTCACTCTCTCTTGCTCCATCACTTGCAAAAATATTTTTCACAAAGCTTGAGTATAAGGAAACTCTACAGAAAAATCCTACACTCATCACCACCAAGCTAAGCTCACGGGTTGTTCGATTTGTTTTCACTAACGTAACCCCGTTTGCGAGTTTTGTTGTTGTCTTTTTTTTTGCCATGGGCAAGTTCAGGAGGAAGCTCCCCGGTGCTTTCAAGAAAGCCATGGGAGCGAGCTCAAGTTGCTCCCGCGGAAGTTCAAGCACGCGCTACACCAAGCCTAAAGAGAGCTTGATGCATGAAGAAGAAGAAGAAGCCGAGCCAACAGAAGAGCAAGAACAACCGATGCAGGAGGGCGATGATGATCCACACCTTGATTTCGAGGGAGACCGGGAGATGCAAGCATACAACCTCATCAAGAATCGTGAGTTCGTCCACACGCTAGCATATGACCCCGACCTCCTCCAAAAGATAGGGGAACAAGGAGCAGGGCTAGGGATGAAGATGGCAGCTTTCAACAACCACCAACACCGACAGCGACACCACTTGTGCCTTAGGCATTCCATACAGAGTGGTTCCCGGCCATGCAGACGCCTGGGTTCACCCCTGGGTATCAGCCGGACTAGGAACACACCCCGCAACCACACGAGGCTAGTGGATCGAGATAGCACGAGGCCGATGACACGGCATGGACGCATCACTCGTCCGACTCTGAGGGGCTACCACCACCCGTCCATCCACGATAGTCCACTTCGGACTGTCGGGAGTTGGACGACATCAACACTCTCCTCGGAGGATTGGAAATCCGCACAGGTGAAATTCAAAATACACTTAACACTCATGTGCAGGATACGAGACAGTGGCACCTACAGCAGCAGCAACAGTTCACGAACATCAACGCACTGCTGAGATAACAACAGGAAGCATAGGCGGCCTACTGGTGGCCATGGGATATAATCCCGGACTATAGGCCTAGAGCTAGCTTGGGGGAGGACCCCCGTAGAGGTACCTTGTATCTTTTTCGTATTTTTAATTTTCTCATTTATTTTCTACATTTATTATTTATTAGCATATAAAAAATCTAAAAAATTAAAAATATCAAAAAATAAAATATGACAAAAATACCAAAAATATGAATTCCACTCTCATATGTGTTTAAGGAATGTTTAGTTTCTCCTATGTTGAAATGATGAATAGTTGCTCCATCTATAATTCATTGGTGCCTAGGTTATAACTTAGTATTCCCCAAGATTTAAGTTTGTTGGCTAAAAATGTCTCATCCTAAAAACTTGAAAACTTGTGGGTTTGCAAATGCATGCTCCTTTTCTAAGTTGTTGCGAGTTATGATATGGAACAAATAGAATTTGCTATGACTTTGTTCTAAGAGAAACTTGACATCCAGAGATTTTATTTTCAAAAATGCTAAAATTCAAAGTTCCTCAATGATTATGAATACCTACCATGGCCATATGACAAGATATTCAAATTCAAACCCTAGTCATATGCTACTTGTTTGAGCATTGAGCTTTGTCAAATTGTTGTCACCCTAGTTGAGATTCTTGTCATGCACCCATGATCAAGACACACATACACCCACAAATAAACTGCTAACTCTTACACTGAGAGTTACACAAAAACATGCTTTTTCCATCCACCAAATAAATTACTCCATTCATTTGTCATGTGTCTCTCTCTCAAAAAATTTTATATGCCAAAAAGAATAGTATGGGCTATGCTAAAAAAAGAAGAGAAAAGAAAAAATATCCATGCCAAAAAGGCATGTGAGAAAAAAAAGAAAAAAATATGCATGCCAAAGAGCATGAAGAAAAGAAAAAAATAAAAGAAAGAAATATAGATAGCCCATACTTTCAAATAAAGGCATTCATCAAAAAGAGAGAGATTCATGATTCAAAGGAGTACCAAAAAATATTTAGAATTAGGACAATATGAAAAATGCCACACACTTGCACGTCTTGATCAAAGTGTATGCCTTGCATCTCCTTGAGGTCTGGTCTTTGACTTAGCAAAATATGTGATGCAAGTATGCCCCACTTTTCATACCTACCCAAAACTCCACACAAAAGCTTTAGTAGTAGGATATGAAAAGAAGGCAAAATTTCAAATGCCTTTGGTGAGGTTTCATACACTTTGAGGGATCGAGAGAATCATTTGAGGAACTTGCATTTGTTTTACAAAACTCATAAAACCTCCGAATAGATGGTTAATCGAAGAATGAATGATTGGTGATTCTGTTATCACCGTTCTATCTTGCAACCGCCCAAGAACTTAGAAAAGCTATATGCCCCATATGGATCAAGGCAAAGGGTGGATAAAAATGCCAACTTATTTGAATTGCGGAAGAATACTTTGTTATAGACATGGAACTTGTGAATTGTAATGGCATAGTAGCAACTCTTGATAAACAACCAAGCACTTCGCTATTTGCTCGGGACGAGCAAAGGTTAAGCTTGGGGGATTTGTTGGCGGTCACTAACGACAACATTTGACCACTAATTATTATCCAAAATAGGAGAAATAAATAATCTTTTGACACATATGCCTTTACTATTGACATAGTTCCACTTGTATTGGAGAAAACATGTTTTGTAGGACAAATATTTGAATACAAGTGGAAAATGATCAAAATGTGCAAAAGAGAAAGCATAATGCAGATTCTATACCAAAGTACCAAGCAAAGGCCCACTCTAACGTAGAATTTGGGTCGAGCACCGATGTGGCAATGGTCCAGGCCCACTCAAGAACCGACCACGCGAAGGCAGTAATGACATAGGCCCACCAGGGTGTGGGCGCACCCCCTGTCACCTCCTCTCAGCCCCACCTTTCTACGGCGGTTGCATGCCGCCATGCTACGACGGTTCCTGGGTGTTTCCTATTTTTCCAGCGCTGAACCAACCAAGCCACTAGTATAAGAAGAGGGCTAGAGCTCATTCTCAAAACACACAACAACATTTGAGCCTCTAACTCACTACCCTACTCTTGTACTCTTTTAGCTTTTAGTAGTAGTTTTGTGAGCAAGGCAAGAGCTATCAAGGAGGGCTTGGCTCCTTCGAAGAAGAGTGACATCTTGGTATGAATAATACTACGAAGAGTTCTTCCATAGTCATGCTCTCATATCATTTATATAGTAGTGCATATGAACTAGAGTATAGTTGTCTTGTTATAATCATGATATATGAACTAGCATATACTTTGTGCGTTATGATCTTAACATGTTCAACTTCATGCTTAATCTTTCATATGGTTTGTATGAGTAGAAGTAGGGTTAAGTTGAGGTGATGGTTCGTTGTTCCTTCGGGTTTGCCCATATCCTTTACCTGTCGATCCATAGGGTCAAGGACCCGAGGGGATATGGGTAGTTTCTTTATACACGGGCGTGGTGCTCGGGTGCATGGGAACCTTCAGATATCACAGTGCCCCACGGTTGAGGGGTAGGCGGTCGATGGTGACAGCCATGTCCGTACCTTGTAATCCCCCACATTCGGGTGTTGTGTAGGAGTTCGTAAAGTCTCTCGCGCTTGCTAGCAGACTAGTTCTTGGAGATCTCCCCGTCCATCTTAAACTTAGTTCTAGCTCTAATCATATAACTTGTATGATCATTAATTGTTCTTTGCACGGCTATATTAGAACATGCTGGCTCCATGTAGAAATATTCTTTTATTCTTTGGTTTCCTTTTATCCTTGAGGTTGACTCAGATGTGCCACCACTATCCTTGATATACCATTTTTACCCCTGTCATGAACTATTGGTCCACTATGCAAGTATGTAATCTTGTTCATGCTCATGCTAGACTCTTATACCTTGCCCTCCTTTGGGAAACTATAAATAACGATACCATGAATACTTCCGAGTGAAATGCTACAACGATAGATCCGTGCGCTTGCGGATGACTTCTATAATCGTTAACAACTATCGTAGTTGGTGTTTCTTGGCAGCGTCGCTAAGGTTAACTCAATCTTAGTGATGGTGTTAAGAAATACCAACAGGCATTTCTCGCGCCATTGATGGTGACAGACTTAAAACCTCCTCACTTGGTCATTGCGCTAAGAAATGCCAACAGGAGGCTGCCCATGGGCGGGACAAGGTGGCCGCCCGGGTGTGTTCCCCTACTACCCTGGCGCAGTCTAGTGGTGAGCGCTATTCAGCGCCCCATGATGTGGTAGTTGTCGCCGTCATGATGGTGTTGCCGATGGGTATAAGTACTCCTGATCGGCTCCGCTGCCTCCTGATGCAGATAAGGGAAGTGGTGGCCCATGGCATCCACCATGGGGCCATGGGGGCCTTGACTGCAACTCATCTCCATCTTTGTCATCAGACGGACCTACGCTAGGTGACGCCCAGGTTTTCGGTGGTGGAGGAGATCCCCGACGGTGTGAACATTGAGCAGTTGGTTGCCGAGTTTAGTGGTAACGCCGAAGCAATCGCTACCATCATTGACGTGGAGCAGATCATCAAGGACGCTCCCCTTTAGGAATAGGCAGCGTGCTCCTTTGTAAGAAAGAAAGTATAATAAAAATCAGACCTTGCGGTTTGCTGTTGTTTTTGCAGGTTGAGTCCTCTATGTGATGGTAGAGATGGTAGTAGCCCCCAAATGCTCAGGTGAGTCATCATGGCTCATCTGAAGGTTAGAGACATACCACAGCTGATGTGGGCCCATAGGGCGCTTTTCTGTTTGAGTAGAGCAAGTCATTGGATCGAGACTGCCTTTTGAGTTTGCGACAAGTATTATCGTGTACATGTAGCCCTCGGGCATCCTGTTTGAGCATTGTTTGACTAGTCATAGTCATTCGTAGGGTGGCATACCGGTCGGTTAGCGTAGCTACGCCGGCGTTAATTTTGTGTCCCCTTAATATCTCGTGAGATGTCTGGGGCCGAGTTGTTTGATGCTATTGTCATGTGGAACCAAGGCTTTGCTCAATTGTTCTTGAAGGAGTAGCTTCCCGAGTTTTAGAAGCATACAACTTTTGGTTTATGGCAAGTTTTAGTTGAGTCAAGGCTAACCTGAACCCGATTGTGGTAACACCACTAACATGTTGAGCCTTAACCTTATGCCTGTTCTTAGTCAGCATTTGGGGTGATGTCCCCAATATGTTTAGAACAGAACGGTGATGTCCACAATAAACTTATGTTCTGCACGACCTTCACACTTCTTTTTTGTCTTTTGCCTTTCTTTGCCTTTAGTGTTTGATGCTGGTTTAAGTTCTAGACTGACTACCTGGGGATTGTCCGGCAAGAACGGAATGTCCTGACAGAGTCCACCTGAGGCTTTGTTGGGTCACTCATATCATTTCAAGGCCTATGAGACTTCAATTGGTGAAAAGAGAAAGAAAGTGGGTGTGAGGTCCGTAGGACCGTCTCTGTAGTTTCTAATCGTAGTGGCGGGTTAACATAACCCTTGATCATGATTCACTATAGGTATTTGTAGCTAGGTCGTTCTAATATAGCCTAGTATCGGAACCCA
The DNA here is from genome assembly GCF_019320115.1 of Miscanthus floridulus. Taxonomy (NCBI): domain Eukaryota; kingdom Viridiplantae; phylum Streptophyta; class Magnoliopsida; order Poales; family Poaceae; genus Miscanthus; species Miscanthus floridulus. The sequence continues at coordinate 114,972,499 of NC_089589.1, read as the reverse complement.
CCGTAGGCAGGGTGACCTCATTGTCATCACGATCTGAGTCTGAATTCTCAAGTAGCTGGTCAAACTATAGAGAAAACAGCGAAAAGCTACTAGATCGATGAGTCCGGACACGTCCGCGTCGTCCCACCAACCTTGCTGGTTGGGAGTGTCATCAATGTCATCTGGGCCCATCGGGTTTGGCGGCTAGTATTCCACTATGAGAGGTTCGGTAGGTTCCACCGCAGCCTGCAAGAGTGTCTCGCCATGTTTTGTCGTCGTTCGTCTTGATCTTCCAAGAGGTTGGGATGTAGAACGGCGAGGTGCTGATGTCGGATTCGAAGTGGAGTCGAGATCCGTGGTTTGGTTGATATGAAAAGTGGGAACAGGCTCACCTTATCGCCCATCCTCAACAAAGAGGTGGGCATAGCGCCTCAGGTACCTCCTGAGGGGATCTGGTCCTGCGTCCACAGCCTCCTCCAATCCGGCGGCGAAGGCATAGATCTAGAGGGACTCCTCTCCCTTCTTAGTTGGTTCAGGCTCCTGGAGGCATAGGTCCCTGAATTGGTCAGTGATGAAGTCAAGCTTGTCGAAGGTCATCCTTTTCTCAGCTGCTCCTCCTCTGGTTCATCGCCAAAGTTGAAGACGATTCCCTACTTGGCGCGCCAACAGTCGGATTGTTTTGCTCTGGCAATATCCAGCAACATGATCGTGTAGATAGAATCAGATGGTAGCACAGGAGTCATGGAGATTTATACTGGTTTGGGGTGCGGTGCGCGCTAATCCCTACTCCAGTGGTACGGCTGCTCTTGTATTCATATGCTCAATTACAGGGACTGTTCCTCCTAGCTACGTGTAGATGGAATAGGTGGAAGATAGATCCCGAGCCTAAGATCCCTACCCTCCTTTATATAGGCAGGAGAGGTAGGGTTACAGAGAGGGTGATCAGGCTAACAGATTGTTTCCTAGTTTGTTACATGATATGCGCAACAGAAAGATCCTAGCTATCATCCAGATATGTCCGCCTTGGTTTACCTTGATCTCCATGTTGGTCGATGGCATCAGCCCTCGCGGGCCTCTCCCTTGATGGCTGCTAGGCCGATAGCTTGGCGATGGTCACATATACAGGCGGTGCAGGTACCCCTGGCCCATATCTCTGACATCATGAATACATTCCTTTGTAAATGAACAAGGAATAGTAAATGAAGCCCATATTTTGTTGGTCTCGCTCTGATTATGTGTCAACAGAAGTTATTATTTTTAAATGTTTTTTGCCACAATGGATTTCCTCAGCCTAAAATTAATGTCCAGTCCTAGAGATTAAGGTTATTATCTGAATGTTCCCGAGATTCTTTTGGACGAGATTCAGGTCGTGTGTAGGGAAATCCAAAATATCTTTGAGTCGAATTCACGGAATTAAATATGCGTACCTATGTGATCACTATTCTAGTGAAAACGAATATTAAGGAGTGCGTTGTCATGGAACATCAAGTCTGGATGTTGTAGTTTTTCGCCTAAAAAATCAACGCAAGCCCCATCTTAGTCTCCTTTATCTTGAGTTTTTGCAGCATAACTGAGCAAGGTTTATGCTAATGATCATGTTGTTTTTTTCTTGAATGGATCTATGCCTTTGAGCCCAAACGACTTTTGTTTCGAACAGCTAGGAGGTTGGCCATGATCCTCTTCATCTGTATATTGAAGGGCAGATTCATATCATAGATGGTGGAAGGAACAAAAATGGCATCAAACTTATCATTCTCCTTACTATATGGAAATAATTTAAGTATGACTTTAGTGAAAATTAGATGTACATCTATTTGAATCAAGAGGTAGAGTTCAATGTATACCCCTCTGCTCTAGTTTATTACTTGCTCTAGCTTTTCCCTAAGATAATCTTACCTAACTTTGACAAATTTCCTAGAAAAATTACCAAACATCAAGTTTGTTTCATTGAATTCTTCATTGTGTATGTCTTGATAGTGCATTTTTGTTGTCAAAAATTATTTAAAACTTTTCAAATTTAGACAAGCATGCTTTTACACAAAATAAAGTGAATTGTAATCCAGAACAAAGGGAGTGTGTGGCAATGGCCAAGATAGTAATAAGCATGCCATTTTTTTATATTCTACTAGATATATGTCCACGTTGCATGGTGACCATGAATTTTTGCCCACGCAGCTATTAAATATTTTTTATTAGGAACAATAAATTATTTCTAAATCTGAGGCCTTTTTCACTTCTCTATTTAACCCTTAGCCCCAACACATGAATCCTCTATAAGACGTCAGACAACAGCATCGCCAGGCAGAGCAGCGGTCGTAGCATATAGACACACAGAAAAATCATAGTGCACGCAAAAATTCTGCTCTAATTATAATTCTCTAGGACACCGAGCATGCTTCTTTAGCCGACATATTCATCTTCATGCATGTATTACATTGATGTAAAATCAACTTTTGGTAACGAAAGAGCAGAGCAGAGCACGGGCATCACTGGGCCGGTGTTCACCGCTGCGCGTGCGCATGCGCGAAAGTGGTGTAAGGACCTGCGCAATGCGCCTAGCTAGACTCTAGACGTCTTGGTCGCATGAGCTGCCAGTGAAATGGCACCCTGCGGGAGGTCACCGGAGCAGCCAGCGGCATGGCACCCGACGGCGGTGCAAAGGATGACCCATCTCGACCGGCGTTCACCGCAGTGCTTGTGGCCCTGTGCAGCGCTGGTACGCGCGACACCCGTGAGCCTCGCCAGGCAAAACAAACCGCCCATGGCCGCTGCTGTACATCAACACAGGCGACTCCAGCACCATAAGCACGACCACCACGGCTTGGAGGTCGATGCCCCTGGCGACAATGAACTGACATACCTAGGAAAAGGACGTACATAGGTAACCAATTTGTATATTAGACTCCCTTGTTCGATCCAGGTTGAGTCACGTAGGTAACATCAGTAATAGACATATGTAGGAAACGGAGTCATGTAGGAACGGAGAGAAGAGTCGAGCGGGCTGAGTATTTGCGCTGATGATACCCCTAGGTATTTTTTAGGTGTAGAGATGCATGTGCATGCATTTTAGACATACGGGGACTTCAATTAACCACGGTCCTGCAGCATTTGTTCACTCGCTGCTTGATAACGTCTCACTGTGTATACTTCAACCATGAGTACGATGCTACAATAAATTCCGTTGATAAAGGCTTTGATTCACATGAGCAAGTCATAACTTCACATAATCATCATGGCTATAAAGTGGAACAAATATGATGTGGCTAAGGCTTTGTCATGGGTAAAGGTGAAGTTATCATGTATGTCATTCCTCATGTATCTAGAGAATTATAGAAAAGGGCACTTTTTTATAGCACGTAGTGGACACTATCTTGCGAACACATACCATATAATCCAACAAAACTAATAACTAAGCGTCGAAGTTGACTAGGTGCCATGTCATCTCTAGCTCATCCGTTTTTGGCAAAATCCGAGATCTGAACAAATATACGTGAGCTCTCACTTGTATAAATAGGCCCCAAATCAATAGCTAATCCGCCACCCATATCATTGTATCATAGACAGCAATCAAAAGCTTGCCAAGTGAAACGCACTAGCATCATCTTAGCAACAATGGCTGTCAAGATATTTGCCCTCCTTGCACTCCTTGCTCTTTCGATGAGCGCTACAACTGCGTTCATCATTCCGCAGTGCTCACCAGTTACTGCTATGGAGTATGAACACCCAGTTCTGCGGGCCTATAGGCTACAACAGGTGCTCGCGGCAAGCATCTTACAACAACCAACTGCCCAATTGCAACAGCAATCCTCAGTTCACCTACTAGTACAGACCATCGTAGCGCAACTACAACAGCAGCAGTTCCTGCCAGCGTTCAGTCAACTAGTTATGGCAAACCCTGCCGCCTACTTGCAGCTGCAACAGCTGCTTCCTACAAACCCACTGGCTGCGTCCAATGCCGTTGAATACCTGCAAAAACAACAGTTACAATAGTTCCTGCCAGCGCTCAGGCAACTAGCTATGGCAAACCCTGTTGCCTACTTGCAACAGCAACAGCTGCTTCTATTCAACCAACTAGCTGTGGCGAACGCCGCTGCATACCTGCAACAGCAGCAGCCGCTTCTGTTTACCTAGTTGGCTGTTGCAACCGCTGCTGCCTACCACCAGCAACAGCAGCTGCTCCCAATTAACCCATTGGCACTAGCTAACCCATTGGCTGTCGCCTTCCTACAGCAGCAACAATTGCTGCCATTCAATCAGATGTCTTTGATGAACCCTGCCTTGTCGTGGCAGCAACCCATCATTGGAGGTGCCTTCTTCTAGAATACAAATGAGTTGTACTTGGTAATAATGTTCTTGTGTCGGCGTGTGCGACTTCCCAAAAATAATTAATACATTGATTGAGATTTATCTGAGTCTATTCCTTAATTTTTTTTCTCTGTATAATCAATTGAAACATAACATTGTAGAAAAATAAGGAAATAATTGGAGCCCATGAACTTGACAAGGCCAAGGGCATTAAATCAACTAGACCCTATCAGTAACAATTTCGAAGTACATAACAACAGAGTATAAAACTCGACGCCAAAAAAATTTATGATGAACGTGAAGTTTAATATGCCACGAATATGTTAGAGCAAATTTTATAGAGGGACACCGAACTTGTGTCAAATTGGCTGCTCAACATGGTAGCTCACTTTTCTTCTAGGTAGCATTACCAAAGATGGGATCTTTGCTGATGAACACCGCACCGAGTAAAATATGATTTAGAGCGGGGCTATCAAAACCCAGAAGTAACATCCCGAGATTAAAGTAACAACCATTCAAGTGTAAGGTTATTATCCCCACGTTCTCGAGATTCTTTCGGACTAGATTCAACTTGTGTGTAGGGAAATCTGAAATATCTTTGAGTCGACACCATGGAATTAAATATGTGTACCTATGTGCTCATTGTTCTAGTGAAAAAGGGTATGAAGCAGTGTGTTGTCATGGAACTTCAAGTCTACATGTTGTAGTTTTTGCCTGAAAAATCAATGTAACCCCATCTTAGTCTCCTTTATCCTGAGTCTTTGCAGCATAGCTGAGCAAGGTTTATGTTAATGATCATGTTGTTTTTCTTCTTGAATGGATATATGCCTTTGAGCCCTAATGACTTTTGTTTCGAACAGCTAGGAGGTTGGCCATGATCCTCTTCATCTGTATATTGAAGGGCAGATTCATATCGTAGATGGTGGAAAGAACAAAAGTGGCATCAAATTTATCATTCTCCGTACTATATTGAGATAAGTTAACTTTGACTTCGGTTTAAGCTAGATGTTCATCTATTTGAATCAAGGGCTAGAGCTCAGCATATACTCCCTCTGCTCTAGTTTATTACTTGCTCTAGTTTTTCCCTAAGTTAATCTTCATTAGACTTGCCCTTGTCCTTCTTGGAGCTCTTCTCCTTCTTTGGGAAATCGGCCATAAGATGACTAGTATCTCTACACTCATAGCATCTGATGTAGACGCGACCTAATCTTTCGATAGGTATGATAGTTTTGATTGGTGGAGAACTAGACGTTCATGATCCAGGCTTCAAACTAAGTTTGATTCGGACCCCTACAACCATTACACCGAAACTCTGTTGGTTCAACCACGCACAACGTGTTTGACCTTGCCTAGAAGGCTTTTCCTACAAATGAATCGAGAATGCAAGCAAGAACTTGAACAAGGCAATATGATATTGAAATATAGATGAAGTTTATCAAACTAATAGGAGGTCAAGTCTTGATTTGAAAGGATTAGTCGACATAGGGAAACAAGAATATGAATAGGGGCCTTGATTCATAGCAGTCGAACTTGGTGTTACAAGAACTACGAATAATGTTTGTTTCACAAGGAAAGCGAGAACTAAACAAAACCCAAACCCTAAGGGTGGCAGCGAATAATTATAATGTTTTAGGAATGCAAACTCTCAGATGTCGCCCCCCTAATGGGCTCTAAGTTCATACATTGCCCAACGGACTACAAGACGGTGTCACAGCACCCTGATAGATTTTGGATGCTAACTTGTTTCGACGATCCCTGATGACTCCGGTGGAATTTTTATATCAACCAATGTCATTGGATAGCTTATGAAATTATCTTTCCATACATAGGTGTATCATCAAAAATAGAGTCTATATGCATCCTAGGTGTTGATTTTACCCGGGACTGCTCCTAGAATCCGAGATGGATTCCAGCTTGAGTGATGTCCTCATCAACATCTCATCTCCTCCTTCCTCTTGGATGAAGATCTTCTTCTTCTAGAACCATAGCCCTTTTTCTTCATGAACTTGTCAAAGTTATGCACAAAGAGAGTTATTTCTTCATCTTCTACACTTAGCTTGTGATAGCATCATCATCACTTGATTCTTCCTTCTTGCTCTTGCCCTTAGAGGATGTAGCTTCGAATGGCACTCTCTTCTTCTTCTCATCTTTCTTATCAACCCTTTCCTCATGGTATATATCTTGAGTGACCACACATCACCTAGTACTTTGGTCGGGATGATGCCCTTCAAGCCACCCCTCACAATGATGGTGACCAATGTGTCAAATTTTGTGGTAGGAATCTCTAGAATCGGTGGGAGTAATCTTCATCATCCACCATACCTTGTGCCCCAAATTCCTTAGCTTATTTACAATGACATTGAGTATATGGACACATCTCTGACACACTTTCATCTTCTTGTATCTTGAACTTAGCATAGTTGTCTTTGAAGATATAAAGTTTGGCTTCCTTGACCACCGAAGTCCCCTCATAGGAATGCTCAAGCTTCTTCCAAACTTGATGTGCCATCTCAAGTCTTTGATTGACTTGAAAATCTTTGCAATTGCAAGTTTTCTTCCTCTCTTGGGGTAGGATCTTTCATGTCCAACACAATAAACTCCTCTACTATTCCCCATCTCTACTACTCCCCATATCTTTTGACTCATAGTCATTAGGTGCAAGCACATTGTTGGCATTTCTTAGCGCAATCACCAAGTGAGGAGGTTTTAAGCCCACCACCGGCAACGGCGCTAGAAATGGTTGTTGGTATTTCTTAACACCATTACTAAGATTGAGTTAATCTTAGCAATGCCTCCAAGAAACACCAACTACGATAGTTCTTAACAATTACAGATAATATCCGCAAGCGCATGGATCTATCGTTGTAGCATTTCACCCAGAAGTATTCAGGGTGTCGTTATTTATATTTTCCCAAAGGAGGGCAAGGTACAAGAGTCTAGCATAGTTATAAACATGATTACATACTTGCATAGTGGACCATAGTACATGACAGGGGTAAAAATGGTATTTCATGGATAGTGGACACACCTCAAGGATAAAAGGAAAACAAAGAATAAAAGAATGTTCCTAAGCGGAGCTGGCATGTTCTAATATAGCCGTGCAAAGAACAGTCAATGATCATACAAGTTACATGACTAGAGTTAGAACTAAGTGTGAGATGGATGGGAAGATATCCGGGCACTGGTCTGCCATCAAGCTAGGGAGACTTTAAGACTCCTACACAATACCTAGACGTGGGGGATTACAAAAGACAGATAGGGCTATCACCTCTGACCGCCCACCCCTCAACCGTGGGATACCATCATATCCAAAGGTTCTTGTGTACCCGAGCACCACGTCTGTATACAAAGAAACTACCCATATCCTCCTGGGACTCCGACCCTACAGATCGACAAGCAAGAATATGGGCAAACCCGAAGGAACGACAAACCGCCACCTCAACCCTAACTCTACTTCTACTCATACAAATCATATGAATGATTAAGCATAAAGTTCTACATGTCAAGATCATAGCATACAAACTATATACTAGTTCATATATTATGATTATAACATGAGAACTATAGTCTAGTTCATATGCATTGTTGTATTGTAAGTATAACAGCATGACTATGAAAGAACACTTTATATTCATACCAAGTGTTGCTTTTCTTCCAAGGAGACAAGCTCTCCAAGTAGCTCTTGCTAGCTCCAAAGACTACTACTAAGAACTAAAAGAGTACAAGATGTGGTGTGAGGTGCTTGGCTCCAAATGAGGTGTGTGTTTGTGAGAGAGCTCCACCCCTACATTTATACTAGCTCATGGTTGGTTTGGCTTTGATAAATTAGGAAACCACCCTGAGCCACCTTTGCATGCCGCCATACAACCGCCATAGCGAGGTGGGCCCGAGAGGTGGTGCTAGCACCCCTGGTGCGGCTGCACCAGGGCTGGCCCCACTAGCCACCACCTTGCTCTAGTGGGCTACTGATTGGGCCTGGGTTGCTTCCTTGGTGGTGCTCGGTCCAGTCTTGGCGTGTAGGTGGGCTTCTCTATTTATTTCCTTTGCGCATTTCTGCATTACGCTTTCCAAATTGTGTCTTTTGCTTGGTTTTCCACTTGTATTCGAATGTATGTCCTGCAAAACATGTTTTCTCCAATACAAGTGGAACTAGGTTAATAGTAAAGTCATATGTGTCAAAAGATTGTTTATTCCTCCTGTTTTGGACTTTAATTGGCGGTCGGATTTGATCGTTAGTGACCGCCAACAAATCCCCCAAGCTTAACCTTTGCTCGTCCTGAGCAAATAGCTAAGTACTTGGTTGTTGATCAGGAGTTGCTACTATGCCAAATATAATTCATAAGTACCATGCCTATAACAAAGTGTTCTTCTGCAATTCAAATAAGTCGGCGTTTTATCCACCCTTTACCTTGATCCCTGTGGGGCGTATAGCTTTTCCAAGTTCTTGGGTGGTTGCAAGATAGAATGGTTATAACAGAATCACCAATCATTCATTCCTTGATCAACCATCTATCTGAAAGTTTTATGGGTTTTGCAAAACAAATGTAAGTTGCTCAAATGATTCTCTCGATCGCTCAATGTGTATGAAACCTCACCAAGGCATTTTACATTTTGCCTTCTTTTTCATATCCAACCACTAAGGCTTTTGAGTGGAGTTTTAGGTAGGTATGAACAGTGGGGCATACTTGCATCACATATTTTGCTATGTCAAAAATCGGACCTCAAGGAGATGCAAGTCATACACTTTTATCAAGACATGTAAGTGTAGAATTTTCATAAAGTCCTAATTCTAAATATTTTTGGTACCCCTTGAATCATGACTCTCTCTTTTTGGATGAATGCCTTTATTTGAAAGTATGGGCTATCTTTATTTCTTTCTTTTCTTTTTCTTTTCTTTTCTTTTCTTCATGCTCTTTAGCATGCATATTTTTTCTTTTATTTTTTTTAAAGCGTAGCCCATACTATTCTTTTTTGGCACATGAAAAAATTTTAGAGAGAGAGACACATGATAAACGAATGGAGCAATTTATTTGTGGGTGTATGTGTGTCTTGATCATGGGTGCATGACGAGAATCACAACAAGGGTCACAATAATTTGACAAAGCTCAATGCAATAACAAGTAGCATATGACTAAGGTTTGAATTTTAATATTATGGCATATGGCCTTAGTAGGTATTCATAATCATTGAGGAACTTTTGATTTTTAGCATTTTTTAAAATAAAATCTCTGGATGTCAAGTTTCTCTTAGAACAAAGTCATAGTAAATTCTATTTGTACCATATCATACTCGCAACGACTTAGAAAAGGAGCATGCATTTGCAACCCACAAGTTTTCAAGTTAGGGCGTGTTTGGTTGGAGACCAAAGCTTGCCATGCCAAAGGTTGGTCATGCCATAGTTTCTTCGGCATCTGTTTGGTTCACTGCCACAGCTATGGCATGCCGAACTTTCCTAGCACCATGCCCCACATGTCATAGACTCATTTTCGTGCCAAAACTTGCCACAAGTTTGGCTTTGATTTTGCTCGCCACACTTTCTATGGTAGCCAAAGTTTGTCAAAGGTTAGGCTCGGCAAGTTTTGGTCACCAACCAAACAGGCCCTTAGGATGAAACATTTTTAGCCAACAAACTTAAATCTAGGGGAATACTAAGTTATAACCTAGGCATAGATGAATTATAGACAGAGCAACTATTCATCATTTCAACTTAGGAGAAACTAAACATTCCTTAAACACATATGAGAGTGGAATTCATATTTTTGCTATTTTTATCATATTTAAGTAATATAAGTGATAAAAGATACATGTTACCTTTGCGGGGCCCTCCCCCAAGCTAGCTCCAGGCCCGGTGCGTGGCATGTTGCTTGGTGACGACTCTGAGGTAAATTATTTTTATTATGCTTAACTCATCCATGTCTATACTCAGCAGTTTTTGGTACAGTGATCAAATATGTTTAATTTGATCAAGGTAGGCCAAATAATCTAGGCACCATGCTTAAATTAAAAAGGCTATGGAAGCATGATCGCGCAAGAACCATACCTAAACCCAAGCATACTTTGTATAGAACATGGAAGGATGAACAAGTTTTATTTAAGTGGAAATATATGTAAGGATGAACTAATCTATATTATTATTATTTTTCTTTTAGTATATAGTTTTATTATATAGAGAGTTTAAGCAAATTGTAAATGATAACTACCGATTTACCTTCGGTAAGGGCTCAATGTTTAAAGTCCAATGAGCAGGACTCCTCTCCCTTCATTTCTTGCTTGAGGATGGTACATCCGTGCCCAGGGGAGTAGACTCAGATCATTGCACCTTCTTTGGTTTCCACACTTGTTGGTTTTTGGTGGTGTGGTGGTGGACTTTGGAGCTTCTTGTTTTTGTTTCCACACCTTTTCCTTCTTTGGTGGTGTGGCAACCACCTTTGGAGTTTCTTCCTTGTTCTTCTTTGGCTCCAGCCTCTTTTTGTTTTCTTTATTTTTCTTGACAAGGTTGTCCACCAGTTGAGGCTGTATTTCGACCTCCCTTATGCCTTGTAGATTCGGCCCATACTTGATTTTGATCATGGAGCATTGCTCTTGTCTAGGTCGAAAATCAAACTTTTCTTCTTTGCCATTGATGTTGAAGCGGATTTCTCTAGCTCCAACATCAATTTGTGCTCCTGCGGTGCTGAGGAATGGCCGCCCAAGGATGAGAGGTGACTCCTTTGTTGTTTCCATGTCCAATACTACAAAGTCAACTAGGACGAAGTAACCTCGAATTTTTACCGGGATGTCTTCGGCAATCCCAGCTGGATAGCGAACCGTCGCCAGTTGGAGCATCATTGGCGTTGGCGCTAAATGTGTGAAGTTCAACTTGTCGAAGGTGACCTTGGGCATAATGCTTACGCTTGCCCCAAGTTCACACAAGGCATGATCAAACTGCTGGGTGCCGATGGAGCATGTGATAGTGGGGCACCTAGGGTCTTTCTTCTTTTTAGGAAGGCGGTTGAGTATAGCAGTGCTACACTCTTCCATCAGCTTTACGACCTCCGTGGATGGCAAAGGTCGTTTGTTGTTGATGATGTCTTTGATGTATTTTGCGTAGGAAGGTACATGTATGAAGTCCATTAATGGTACGCTCACATGTGTCTTCTCTATCATTTCCACAAAGCAAGCGAATTGCTCATCCACAGCCTCCTTTCTTTTCCTTGTACGAAACAGCAATTAGCTTGTATCGGCAAAGTCTTGTGGTGTCGTTTCCTCATCTTCTTCTTGGTTTTTTTGTGTTTTTGTTGAGGGTGAGGGTTCGTCCTTTTGTTGCCATTGTGGTTTTCCTACTTTATGGTTAGGATTTGGTGGATCACGAGTGGACTTACCACCCCTTGTGGTCACTATGTTAACTTTTTCAAGAGAATTCTCGGGTTGCCCCGCGATCTTCCCTTAATTATTAACAGGAATAGCAGCAGTAATTTGAGCTGATTTTGTTTCTATTATTTTATTGAAGCTCAATTGATTTTGAACAGAGGAAGATAAACCTTCTATTTTAAAGTTAATATTTTCTAGCATTTTGTCATTATAAGTTAGCTTTTTAGTGAGATTTTCATTTATATTAGCTTGACCTAGCACTAGGTCTTTCAAGGTAGGTTGGTTCGAATTATAGTTGGAGTTGAAATTTGAATTACCTCCTTGTGGGCGGGATTGGTTGTTCCACCCATTATTGTTACCTTGTCGGAACCCGTTGTTGATATACGTAGCGTCTTCACGGGTTTCGGGGCAGTTGTTCCCCGAATGTTCGACCTCACCACAGACTTCGCAAGTCATTTGTGATTCTGTGGCCTGAACGATGGCCTTCATAGCTTCTTTTTCGTGGGCCCTTTCATTCAGTCTTGAGAGTAACAGGTCTATTTTTGTGGCAAGCATATACGTCTCCTTCATGGTATGCATGCCTTTTTGTTGTTTTCGTTCCTCTCCCTAGCTCGGGTTTGCCACCATCTTCTCGATGAGTGCCGTGGTATTAGTGACAATGAGGGAAAGGAATGCCCCTCTAGCAGCGGCATCTATGTGCCCCTTCCACATGGGCGTGAGCCCCTCGTAGAAGTTCTGGAGCACAAGCCAATCCTCCATTCCGTGGTGCGGGTAGGCTTGGATGTAATCCTAGAGCCTTTCCCATGCCTAAGGGATGGATTCGAGTGAAGATTGTTGGAAGTTTGAAATTTTCCCCTCATGGCATTGGTTTTGCCCATGGGAAAAAATTCATGAGGAACACCGCGGAACATTTGTCCCACGTACTGATAGCTTCCTTTTCCTTGTAGAACCACTGTTTTCGCCTTCCCCGCAAGGTAGAAGGGAAACAGATGGAGCCTGATGCTTGATGGTGCGACGTCTTTAATGACAATGGTGTCGCATAGCTCCCGGAAGTGTTGCAAGTGTGCACTTGTGTCCTCGCTTGGCAAACCATAGAATTGGTTTGCCTGCACCATCGTAATGACGCTAGTCCAGAGATCAAAGTTTCTAGTGCCCGTGTTGATTGCGGGCCTAATGGGCACGTTGGCAACAGCGAGGGTGGAGTAGTCACGGAGTGACTTGGCCATGATGGTAGTTGCGGATGGTACGGGGGTGACTGGTTCAACTGTCGGTGGAGTAGCAGAAGAAGAAGCGGTATGAGACCTGTTCTTCCTTAGGAGTGCCTCGGGATTATCGGTGTAGTTGTTCAACAGATCAAAACCACTCATACACTATCCTGTTTTCATCCACAACAGCAAGAAAACAAGCAGAGTTAGCCTGCATAAACTATGGCTACCATTATATGCATGTGATCATTGTTTGTGACATGCTAGATTATTTCAACCTATGCCCTCCCCGGCAACGGCGCCAGAAATGCTTGTTGGCATTTCTTAGCGCAATCACCAAGTGAGGAGGTTTTAAATCCATCACCGGCAACGGCGCCAGAAATGCTTGTTGGTATTTCTTAACACCATTACTAAGATTGAGTTAATCTTAGCAACACCACCAAGAAACACCAACAACGATAGTTCTTAACGATTACAGAGAATATCCGCAAGCACACGGATCTATCGTTGTAGCATTTCACCCAGAAGTATTCAAGTTATCTTTATTTATATTTTCTCAAAGGAGGGCAAGGTATAAGAGTCTAGCATAGTTATAAACATGATTACATACTTGCATAGTGGACCATAGTACATGACAGGGGTAAAAACAGTATTTCATGGATAGTGGACACACATCTTGGCTAACCTCGAGGATAAAAGGAAAACAAAGAATAAAAGAATGTTCCTAAGTGGAGCCGGCATGTTCTAATATAGCCGTGCAAAGAACAGTCAATGATCATACAAGTTACATGACTAGAGTTAGAACTAAGTGTGAGATGGATGGGGAGATCTCCGAGCACTGGTCTACTAGCAAGCCAGGGAGACTTTAAGACTCCTACACAATACCCGGACGTGGGGGATTATAAGGGACGGACAGGGCTATCACCACCTGCCGCCTACCCCTCAAACATGGGATACCATCATATCCGAAGGTTCCCATGTACCCGAGCACCACGCCCGTGTACAAAGAAACCACCCATATCCCCCTAGGACTCTGACCCTACGCATTGACAAGCAAGAATATGGGCAAACCTGAAGGAACGACGAACCACCACCTCAACCCTAGCTCTACTTCTACTCATACAAATCATATGAATGGTTAAGCATAAAGTTCTATATGTCAAGATCATAGCATACAAACTATATACTAGGTCATATATTATGATTATAACATGAGAACTATAGTCTAGTTCATATGCATTGCTATATTGTAAGTATGAGAGCATGACTATGGAAGAACTCTTTATATTCATACCAAGTGTTGCTTTTCTTCCAAATCCAAGGAGACAAGCTCTCCAAGTAGCTCTTGCTAGCTCCAAAGACTATTACTAAGAACTAAAAGAGTACAAGATGTGGTGTGAGGTGCTTGGCTACAAATGAGGTGTGTGTTTGTGAGAGACCTCCACCCCTACATTTATACTAGCTCATGGTCGGTTTGGCTCTGATAAATTAGGAAACCACCCTGAGCCGCCTTTGCATGCCGCCATTCAACCGCCAGAGCGAGGTGGGCCCAAGAGGCGGTGCTGGCACCCCTGGTGCGGCCGCACCAGGGCTGGCCCCGCTGGCCACCGCCTTGCTCTGGTGGGCTATCTGGGTCTAGGTTGCTTCCTTGGTGGTGCCCGGCCCAGTCTTGGCGTGTTGGTGGGCTTCTCTATTTATTTCCTTTGCGCATTTCTGCATTACGCTTTTTGAATTGCGCATTTTACTTGGTTTTCCACTTGTATTCGAATGTATGTCCTACAAAAACATGTTTTCTCCGATACAAGTGGAACTAGGTTAATAGTAAAGGCATATGTGTCAAAAGACTATTTATTTCTCCCGTTTTGAACTTTAATTGGCAGTCGGATTTAATCGTTAGTGACCGCCGACCCACGTCCTGTTCTTCCAATAATGATAATTAGGTTTTGTCGGAAGAGATGGGAAAAGGCACGGGAAATAATCGCACCGTTGCCAGGAATCAACGTTGGCTAGCGATGTTTCGGGCTCAACACAAGAATGTTTTACAGTTAAACTTGTCGGAGTGCAGTAAGCACGTTATAGATTGGTCACTCCTCTTTATTTGGCATAGGTCTGATGAGCTTTGTTGGGATTTTGATATTTTCGTGAGTGTTCAAAATAGGCAAAAATGTACTGTCAACCAACACTTCCAAAATTTTCTCGATTCCCAGAAACAAGATTCATGTTTCCGACCAAATTCCTTCAAAATTGAAACGCAAACTTGGTCAAGTGATAAACTAAGATTTGTAACTTCTACAAGTGAACTTTACGATGTTTCAACCTGTTTAGCACGTAAACAATCGAACCAAAGTTGGCAAAAGTAGATGAAACACCCTGAACTCTGAATCTCTTTTTTCTTTAATGTCAAACTCTGAATCTCTGGAAACTCTGTAACAATGTGACAATGCCATACTCCCAGGAATCCCGACTACCGGATATGCTGGTTACCGACTCCAGATCAGAAGAGACCTGACTAGCCACAATGGCCCTATTCAAGGAAGGATATCTCATGATTACGTCAAGACTCTGACTGGGGCACGACTTCTTAGCTTTAGGGGCAAGTTGATCCCGGATATAAATAGCTAGCAATACCCTTTGTTGTAATCATCCAAACTCTCATAGGCATAGCCATCTTGTAATCGCCATCTCGCTATTCGACGAGATCGTAATACAAACAAGTAGCAACTGGATGTAAGGTTTTTACTTGCTTCCCGAGGGTCCGAACCAGTATAAATTTTATGTCCCGACTGTGGTTGTTCTTTGCATCAAGCGAGTTCCTTCAAAAACCGAATATCTGCCGATAAAAAACACCGACACAATGAAATTGGCAAAACTTTGAGCCCCTGAATATCCTGAACCACAAGCTAATACAAATCAACCAAGTGCCTTAACAAACATTGGCGACCTGTGATTACTCTTCGAATTTGTTCAAGATCGATCCTCTAGTTGACACACGAAATCGCGAGAAAATCTGAGTCCAAGTCGTCAGTTTCAGTTGGCCGAACAGCTCGAAGTCGGAACTGAACTCGGCAGAACGGTGCTCGCCCGCCCGACCGGCAGCGCCACGCGGCCGCCGGTGTCTGCCCTGCGCGCTCGACACGCCACACCCGTCCACATTCCTACGCGGCTACGCCCCTCTGCGAAGTGGAGAACGTCAAGCAGCACCCGAGCACCCAGCTCTCTAGCTTGCTCGGTCCCTGTTTCTCTGCTCCCGCGCTGCCTCGCCATCACCCGGCCAAATTGGCCGCTGGTGCGCCACCATCCACCGACTTCCTTTACCTCCCTGACCGCCACCTCCCAGTAGCTACCTACCAAGCCCATCATGGTCAAGCCCGATGTGACCGAAGTCACGCCGTTTTTCCCGACCTGTTCCACCGGCCGCCATTGCCGCCATAGAGACTATCTGTAAGCTCAGAATCTAGGCGAACTCGGCTCAAACCTCCTCCGAACGAGACACCGTAAGCACCACAGACACGGTGTGCTGCTGCTACTACCCGACTGCTTCCTCGGCAGAATCTGACCTGCCACTCATGAGTCATGAATCAAAAGATGGTGCCTCTTTCAGTTCATTGACCTCAAAAGCTAAGCCATGCGCATGTTTGTAGTGCTATATGCAGATTAGAGTAGATGACCAATATAATGTGCACCAGCTTACAGGACTATTCAAGAACAAAGGTGGAAAAAAAAAGGATAAGCCTACTTATGAAACAGGAGCACCAATCACAAAACTCAGTAGTGTATATTTGTAGACAGTTCTAAGCCCACAAGCTCAACCGTGGGTGACTGTAGAGGGTCACTTGAATTTTGGGGAGAGCACCTCAAGTCCACCCATATAGGGTCTTAGCGGCTCTGGAACCACAATCGACCCATCATCCTGCTGAAAATTCTCTAGAATGCATACTATCAGACGAGGCACTGCTACTGCTGTTGCGTTGAGTGTGTGGACAAACTGCGTAGGGCCTGAGCCAGCTCCCTTCCCTTTCTTGGTGTTCGTTGATGGAGGCTCCGAGGGTGATGGACGGTAACGGATGCCAAGTCGCCTACTTTGGTAGTCGGTACAATTTGACGCACTGGAGATCTGCAAAATTTGATCAGGAATCATCAGCATGATTGAAGGAAATGTTGAGAAGATGTATACAAGCCTGGGATGCTTGCCCCTTACCTCACCGTATCGCTCTAGGCCTGGCATCCACGCCTCGATGTCAAATTTTCGGTAGGCTGGTGCACCCAGATCCCCAGTTGCCATATCCAGAGTTCTATAAAAGGGGTATATTGGCACTGGCATTAGTACATCTATGGCATGAAATTTCGTCTCAAAAATGGGTATGGCAAAGAAATTAAATGGAACAGGAAGCACTTGAAATGAAGTCCGAGTGATGCATAAAGATCCTCTTCAATTGTAATAAGTTCTTCATGCAATTTGTCACTTTCCTCTGGCTGACAGAATATGAACATCTCAACCTTGCTAAATTGATGTACCCGATAGAGGCCCCTGTTCATGATAAAATGATAAACTTAGCAACTTTACAAATGCACTGTAAAATTAATCTCAATGCAGAGCATGTGGAAGTTTGTTTTTACCACAGTTTTTAAGCATTCAAAAGAGCAGAACCAAATATACATACTCATACAATGATAAATCTTCATGTTCAAAAATCAATAAACAAAAAAGTTCATAACCTCAGGCAAAAGGAGAATAGACCAACCTAGTGGCAGCACCTGCTGCACCAGCTTCTGTGCGAAAACAGTGTGAATATGCTACATATTTTAAAGGCAAAGCAGATTCGGCAAGTATTGAGTCCATGTGGATGCCTCCAACAGGAATTTCAGCAGTGCCTATGAGACACTGATCACTGTCCTCAATTGAGTAGACCTGCGGAGCAAAGCGCAAGCAATCATTTTAGCACACATCAACAATAACAACTAGAAATGTATCTCTGAACCAAGAAGGAACTGAAATAGTTAAATTGAACAGCATATAACACCACAGCAACATATCACAGGCAATCAAATACTTTAGTCAGGCAAGGTTGAAATTGTGGGTCGCATGTGACTGAATTTTCTAAAATTTGGCTAGGGACATCCTTTTGTATTATATGAATATATTTATCTCAAATGGTAGTTTCATTTTCATAATAATATAACTTCACTGTCATTTTTAATACATATATTATAATAGAAATAGTGGCTAGCATTATGTTTCAATGACTCCATCAATGCCCAAAACAGAAACTATGTTGTTATTACAGGGAGTAATCCAACATACCAAATAGCTGCTAATGCAAACATAATGTAAGAATAAATACAAGTCACTAGACAACAGAATGTGTTAAAATGACTATTCTCATGTCTTTTATGATAGAAATAACTAAACCTTAAATACCATCTTTAACAGGGGAGTTCATACCTGAGTGTTTTGAGCCCTTGGCTGGAAGCCACATTTCTCAACAACAGATGATCTTACAATCTCTGGAGTTATGAGTGGTGTGAAACCCTTCTTGGAGACCTCTGAAATAGCCCAATTTACTAGGGCCATCTCCAGCAAAACAGCTTCATTCTTTAAGTAGTAGAACTTCGAACCACTGACCTGTGCAAGACAGTACAAAGAAAAGACCAAATAATAAATCTACTTATATAGAAACTTCAAAGAAAACTCGATATATGAGGGAAACCCCAACGACATTGCATTAAGAAGACGCACGCTTCTCAAACATAGGCGGAAAAACACCCTGAAGGCCGGCTGCCTTGGATGTGCCACTGAGCACCCAGGACACATTCCTGTGGCCATTTTGTATCTCGCTGAAAACAACTCAAATGGTTACACGTATAACTCAGGAACACAGCCAACGAGGGGTGTTTCTAACCCAGGCCTGTTTAAATTCACTCCCACAGGAAGTCAAGTCCAGGTTACTAACGTTGTTGTGCCACTAGGCTGCAGACCCTTTCACTAAGACAAGGCAAATTTAACTAAATAAGTTTTCAGAGAATTTTAGATCTATTTACTTGACGTCATGCAGTTTGAATTTTTTGGTGTATCCGAAAATATCTTATTGAACAACTTGCTGCAGTGTGTTGCCGTACATAAATGTATATCATGTTAGCAAAAGTTGTTGCAATTATACCTCAGCTGCTGCATCAAAGTCAAACAAATCAAGTTCCTTCCCCAGCTGAAGATGATCTTTGATTGTAAAAGTGAAGCTCCTCTGACTGCCTACCTGCACAGTTCAATCAAAATAAATTATTAAATGTACAAAGTAGAAGGGCAGGCCTGGTGCAGTGGTGAGAGTTGTCTCACTGAGTCACCAGGTCGCGGGTTCGAAGCAGCCTCTCCGCAGATTTTGCGGGGAGAAGGCTTGCCTCAGTTTTTCCCTTCCCCAGACCCCACTCATGTGGGAGCCTCCGGCACTGGGTCTACCCCCTTTTTTACAAAGTAGAAAGGTAACAGGAAGTATAAAACAACACTTACCTCTTTCCTGAGGACAGAGCTTTCCTCACCCCCAACAGGAACATCTGGATGGGTAGTGTTAGGAATACTTTGAGCTTCAAGTTGAAGCTTATCTGTCAGCTGAACAAGATCCTCCTCAAGTGCTATAAGCCCCTCTTTCAGGTTCTTACCTGTAGTAACTCAAAATGGGTAAAACTAATATAGTGGTGAATCGTTATCTTCATGCTTGCATAAAGTACTCATTCTACCTTCTTCAACAAGGGCTTGGCGTACAGATGGGTCTAGTTTCCCTTTCATCTTGTTAGCAACTGCATTTCTTTCAGATCGGAGCCGTTCAACCTCCTGTCATCTGTCATAATTAGGAATTGTTGCCATCGTTCTGTTACCACCGTATTACATTGTGTAACTGAATTAACCAATTGTGTTCATCAAGTGCATATATAGACAGCTACTGTATCTAACTATCGCACATGTCTTACGCAGAAGATAAAACTTCTAGAATGGAACCATTTAAAGGGAAATAGCAGGTGTGCACCACATGAACAAGAATCACAAGGATGATAAAAATTTTGTAACTTAGCTTTGTTATCATGAATGATAAATTGCTAAGAGCACAATCTGAAAACAGTTAGGCCCTGTTTGGCAGCTTCGTAGTTTTATTAACGTGTAATTAGCTTCCGGTGGTAATATCTTGTGCACAAGAATACAGTTGTAACTTGTTTCCTCTGTAAAATATTTGTTTGGCAAATATGTGAGACAGCCTTCTTCCACAAAAGCACCAGCCGCCGCCACTGTAGTTGACAGGTCACACACTCTCATCCTCTGCAGCCAGGTGAGGAAACGTCGGATTCAAGCTCTAGGAATTGCAATTGCCACTTCAGAGTTCGGACTCGACAGAGCTAGCATAGAAGCACCCGAATCAACTGCAGTTCATCAGAGTTCAGAGTTTGTTGCAGTCTGGTGAGCAGAGAGAGATCCAGGAACAGGGAATGGAGATGATGATTTGATGAGTAGGGATAGAGATCTAGGAAGAGGGAATGGAGATGGCCGAGAGAGGCCATAGGGGAAGCAAGAGGACCAACAGAGAGATCTGCTCCTTCCGCCATGGAGATGGCGAGATTGAATCGGGCATGCGGCCGTGCAGGAGACGGATATCTGTCATATTTTTATTGGCGTCTTGATAGATAATTTTTTTATTCCAGTTGGATCAATC
The DNA here is from genome assembly GCF_019320115.1 of Miscanthus floridulus. Classification (NCBI taxonomy): domain Eukaryota; kingdom Viridiplantae; phylum Streptophyta; class Magnoliopsida; order Poales; family Poaceae; genus Miscanthus; species Miscanthus floridulus. The sequence continues at coordinate 114,951,966 of NC_089589.1, read as the reverse complement.
TAATACAGGGGTAAACCTAGTTGGTTCACAAGGCATCCAAACAGCATTTTCTAGTTCAAGGTGTAAAGTCTTCCAAGCTTGTAATTTACACTGGCTTTTTATATAAAACCATGCTTCTAAACAGGCTCTTAAGGGCCAACCAAAACCATCTAAGATTGAAAGAATATATACTCATTCACTACAATTCAATAATTGCCTGATGTAATGCAAAACAAGGTATATCTGAAAGAGAGCTCCATAAAAAGTACAGGGTCTAGATTCGACTTTCATGGACAATTGATTTCTTAAAATGTACGTTGAGCCATTTTTTGTGAACATTGGATCTGTATGCAACTCAAGTGTTGTATGATTGAATGGAAATTCAATGGATAAAAGAACTCTGAATTATCCTAAAGACAAAGTTAAATCATATTGCAAATATTCTATCCCAATCCATGTTCAGCCTTTTGAGTTATGTTTCTAACTTTTGTTGCCAAGACAAATACTGGAGACACAATAGCCATGCCGACTAGTCATTACTGAATGAGTTAAACCGTGTCAGTTCATCAGTCATATTATAGGGCATTTAAAACTACAGTTCAAAATATAACCTCAGATGAAAATCCTAGCAAAGAGCAACCATCTAGTACATACCCATTGACCGCTCAAGTCAAAATCCACGCACTAGAACCTGACCCTCTACAGCGCAATCTTATCCATGCACGAATCTAGCGCATAGTCAGACAGCACGAACAGCTACAACAGAAAGCTCCAGCATTGGTAAGCCCCAGACCTTCTGCAGTGCGAGGTACTGATCGTAGAGCTCCAGGACGAGGTCCAGATTGGCGGTAGAGTTCCGGCTCCGGATGTTGTCGGCGACGGCATCCCGGTTGTCCCGGATCCATTTGAAATCAATAGCCGCCTTCCACTGCGGCCTCAACGCACCGGCACCGCCTCCCACGCCACCGCCACCTGAAAGAAAAACGGAAGCTTAGATAGCTATACGTCGTTGAGATGATGAGTGAAGGTTAAAGCTTTTACCTTTGGTGTCGGGTTCGACGGCGGTGGCGGCAGCGACGGAGGCAGAGGAGAGGAGGCGGGGAGCGGGGCGGCGAAGGAGGGAGCGGGTGAGAGTCCGAAACGGGGAGAAGGATGCGGTGCTGGTAGCAGCGGAGGAGGAGATAAAGCGGCCGCAGGTCAGCATCTCGCCGGTGAGGTGGAGGTGGTGGCCGGCGGGCGGCCGTTGCGGCGGATAAGAGAAGGGTGAGATTTTGTTTGGGGGCGCCCGGACCGTATGGACTTTTGCAATGGCAACAGTGAATGTCAACCGTCCGATCTGACTAGTTGGATGAAATTATCGTGCAAACTTTATTTTCGTGCAATTTTTTTCAAAACAATAATTTTTCCCATGCACAAATCGTGTACACACGGACTTGCTTACATTTGTTATTTATATTTACGAGCAAATATGTTTTTACGTTGTAATAGGATCCGAATGTTTCTTTAACACCGCCAAAAGCATCGCCATATCGCCTCGTTCACTGGTCAGCCGGCCGGTCCCCCTCACGTGTTAGTGTTCATCAAACTAGCCGAACAGTGTTTTTCTCTCACAACAAACCAGCCAAAACAGTGTTTTTCAGCCAAACATCCCGACAAACGCGCGTCCAAACACCCACGCCTACACTCCGTTTTACGCACCCACATGGGGCCCGCGCGCCCATCCAACCGCCGCTCGCACCTTCTGACCCCACACAGAGACGACTCGCGCCCCTCTACTTCGTTCGCCGAGACACCTGCTACAGCAAGTGAGTCCCAGCAGCAACACCTGATCTACTTTGAAACATCCAGATGAAACATTTGCAACATACGTCTGAAGGGAGACAAAACACTTGGAACATGCATCTGAAACACTTGCAAAAACACCTGAAAACACTTGAAAAACCATTGCAAAAGCATATGGAACATCCAGATAAAACACTTGCAGCATATGTGTGAAACATATCCAACATCCAAATAAACACATTTGTAACATAAGTCTGAAAAAAAACAGATGAAACATTTGGAACAAACGCTTGCAACACATGTGTATAGCCATTGCAACTTATACAATATCTCGGTCTACTTTTGTAACATCCACATGAACACACTTGCAACATGCATATAAAAACCCTAAAACACTAAACATACGCTTGTAACATGTCTGATGCGACACTCTAGTGGGCGGCGACCACCACGTGTGGCAAGCCTCGAGGCGGTCGCAAAGCACGACATGTCCACGACGCCCTTGCCGTCTCTAGCCGCAAGAGGAGGTGATGAGATGCCAGCGATGAGACGATGGATGTGCGGGAGAAGGGACCTTATATTGGTACCCGAAGCAGAAGCCATTCAAGGATATGAGCATCACCACGGGCTTAGGATGATCTTGGAGAGCGGCCACATGGCACTGGATGCCGCGATCATGATGGTGAGGGGCGGGCAGTAGCGAGGGCCACAATGAGGAGGAGTAGGAGGCGGGGGTGAATGAGGGCTAGGGTGTGGCCACGGAGGAGGAGAGGAGAGCGGCGGTTGGCCGCAGCGAGTCATCGGGGGTCCGGACCTCGATTGAGTGGGGTGGAGACGCCATTGACGGGCAATGATTCGACTGTAAGACTTTGGAAGAGTGGGAGTGGACTAGATCTGGCGGAAGCAAAACATGTGTGGCTTGGGCTACTGGCTGCTTGTGGAGTGGGGGATTTTTTTAGAGGTGGCGTGGGAGTATCAGATATTTGTGAATATACGTAGATGACGTAAAGCCACGTAGCGTCCAACGTCCGGATGCCCTAATCATAGCATTACCGTATCATATAAGACTCTTATGGATACTTGTACTAACTGTAGGCTCAAGTGTAGGTGAGACTACCCAAGAAGTCTATCTACCGAGCATGCGCGTGCACACACACGCTATCCACAAACATGTCACTTGGTTCCTTAGGAGAACAAACCTAGTGCCACACCCAATCAATCCTAAGACTCGAAATTGAACACGGGTGGGTGGGCTCCACATCGGGAGGAGCCACCACTACATTGTTAGCGCGTTGGCCCCATGTCTTGAAGTCACATTCTATATCATCATTGGACAGAAGTCATTCTTGAAAGGGGATCATGATGCCCAAGAGGGGGGTGAATTATGCAACTTAAAATTCTAACTCTAAACTATGGCCTCTTTTTATAACCTTAGCAAAACCTATGTAGAAAGATAAACTATCTAAATATGCAACTATGATTTTGCTAATGTGTTGCTATCTCTACCGCAAAAGGAGTTTATGTAAATAATGTAAATACGGAAGCTAAAAAGTAAGGTAGAGATATGCAAACTCTCGTCGATGACCCCGATATTTTTATTGAGGTATCGAGAAGCGCGCAAGCTTCCCCTTAGTCCTCATTGGAGCCCCTCGTAAGAAATCCCTCGCAGGGGCCAAGCTCCCGCCGGGGTAACTCCATAGATAGCCCCGGGCCTTCTCCACGCGTAAGTGGATCTCCGGTGTGCCTTCCGGTAAGCCTCTCCCAGACCGCTCCCCGCCGCCTTCACTATCAAGCTTCTGGCCAAACCGCCGCAGGTCTTGTTTCCTTTGGTACACGGTGGCGGCCACACCACAAACGCGGTTGGTGTGATCTCGCAAGACTACAAGCCCTCCGATGTACAACAATGGTGTGCGTAAGCATCGAGTGGTAAGAGGTATGCAAACCTCACTAAACATTAGGCCTAAACCTAGAGCAAGCGCATAAGCGGTGGTTTAATCAACCTAAGCACTTCGCAAAGCACCTACGCTAATCACCTAATGAATCACTAAGCACTATACAAGTGGAGATCACTAAAATGGTGTATTAACACCCTTGGTACATTTCCTCAGCTTTACACTCCTCAAATGGCCGGTTGGGGGCCTATTTATAAGCCCCACTGAGAAAGTAGCTGTTGCGGATGAAAGCCACCTTTCTGCTACTGACCGGACGCTGCTGTCGTCCTGACCGGACGCGTCCGGTCGTCCCGACCATTGAAGCTAGCGCGTTGATCGGACTCGGTGCGGAGTCCGGTCACTGTCGATCGTACGCGTTTGGTCACGCTGGCACCGCTCTGGAATCTCTCTGGACTCGATCGAACGCTGCAGTTCCTGCGTCCGGTCGATCACCCTCCAGCGTTCGGTCAGTGCTAAGCTATTGTCGCGACAGTGAACAGTGTCATCGTCGCGCCCGGTCACTTGAATCCTCAGCGTTCGGTCACTGCTGCTGACGCCTGCCGTTGCTGAGCATCTTGATCGGACGCGTCCAGTCGCTATAAGGACCGCGTCCGGTCACCTCTCGTTTCTTCACGATCTTGCGTCTGGCTTGGTTCATATCTTCGTACTTGGACTTTGCTTGATATCTAGGGTCTTCACTTGTGCTTCTAGGGTCTTTGCTTATGGTGTTGATCGTGGGATCATCATGTCACCTTCGTTAAAGTCATGTCTTGCACCATATTGAACTACAAAACAATTACTTGCAAATTCATTAGTCCAATTTGGTTGTGTTGATTATCAAACACCAAAATCCAAAGTAAATGGGCCTAGGGTCCATTTTCCTTACAATTCTAACTCGTATCAGCACGAGTCTTGTGTTCAGTTTACATACAAATATATGAAGGGGCACGAGTGCATTTTAGGAATTAAAAACGGATTGGAAAAACTCTTTACTCGATAATTTTAGATAGAGGTAAAGATGTACTCATACATTTAACGTGCAAGTGCATCTATTACAAAGCCTACAGATAAGCCTGCAGCCCAAGCCCTAGCGTCCCTGCAAAGGATGAGAAGGGAGTGCGTGATGACGATGGAGGAGGAGGCCGAGGAAAAAAGGAAGCACCCAATAGAGTAGATGACATATGAGGGCCAACAACATCTGATAGTTTCTGCCGCTGATAAGCCGACTGATGCTGTTTTGTTGTGAGAGAAAATAATGTATCATGACTGATAAGCTAGGCTAATAAGTTCAAGCGAGCATGGCGTAGGAGCCAGACCATCACCATGTTCGCTTAATCGTATCAGCCATGCTTATCAGCTATGATATAGTGTTTTTCTCTCACAACAAAACAGTATCAGCCGGCTTATAAGCCATAGAAACAATGAAGCGAACATGGTGCATGCAAATGATTAACAACAAGGTGAGCATCTCCACGATGAAGAAGGATGTCTTCACCCACAATAGACACAAACTCGCTACCATCAGCAGTGGACGTTCATGAGGGTGAGATGAGATCACTCAACCAATGTCAATGGCGTCCCTAGACGTGGCGTGGGAGTAGGAGCGGTGGCTATGGCCAGTGGTGGAGCCTGACATAAAACAAAGGAGGGGCCAAATAGAAAAGACTCGTTGGATAATGGATAAGCTAATTAGTCTGTTCGTTTGTTGGTCTCAGTCAGGGTTTATCAGTCCGTCAACAGTGTTTTTCTCTCACAAAAAAACCAGCACCAGCCGAGCTTATCAGCTCAGAAACCAACCAACGAACAAGCTGAATGTCTGGACTTTGTGCCACTATGGCCTAGCTTTAGAAAGTTGTTTAGAGTAGGGGTAGCAGCCCAGCTTCGCCTCCAAGAAGCTGGCTATGGCGGTCCCCGCTTGTGGAGGCGCAGCGAGGGCACGAGTGGCAATGGACGCAAAGAGCAACCGTGGTGCAAGGAAGTGACGGGCTGGACAGGGCTAGAGTGCGCCACCCTTGCAAATCTCACACACCCCTGTGTAGTCAAATAATGCCGCCCTAAGGAAAAACAAAAAGAGTTTATGTTTTTTTGAAAAAAATAAATGCAAAAGAGATTAAACATTGATAAAGGCCTGTTTAATTTTCGACGACTAAAATTTAGCTATTAAAACCAATGACTAAACTTTAGTCATCCTTGTTTGATTTTAGCGACTAAAAATGACTAAAGGCCATTAAAGCAGTTCAACAAAGACCAAACTACCCCTAATAAATACACAAATCAGGGTGGGGTACCAGTAATAAAGAGGGGCAACCTCTGTCTACTGGACACTTTAGCCCACTTTAGCATCTCCTTGGGATACTAATATGACTAAACTACTTTAGTCTCTTTTTAGTATGTTTGTTTGACAGTTTAGTAGCTAAAGTAACTAAAATTTAGTAAACTTTAGCGGGAAACCAAACAAGCCCAAAATAATATGGATGTATGGTGCTTTATAAGCTGACTCATAGAGAGTTTGTACACCTAGTTTTTTTACAAGAGTTTGTACACCTAGTTGGTATTACCATGACAAGTCGATGATCTATACTGCATTAATTTTTCTTCTTTTATTTTATTTTGTTACCAACAAAATACTTCCTATGTCTTAAAAAAAATGCAATTATCATTTTTCGAGAAGTCAAACTGTTTGAACTTTAATTAAAATTATATAAAAAATACTAGCATTTATAATATAAAATTAGTACCATTAGATTAGTTACAAAATATATTTTTAATAATAAATTTATTTAGAGACATAAATATTAATACTATTTATTTGAGCTTGGTCAAACTTGAGCTATGCTTAACCGGTATTGATCCTGTAATTGTATTGTTTTATGGACGGAGGGAGTCTACTCGATCATAACAAATTACGAATCGTACCTTCCTTCTAACATAGTATGTTTTTCTTTCATTTGACCAAAAAAGATCCATACGGCCCCAACTTTGAAGTGAAGAAAACCCATCTCTTCTGGAGGTCAACTGGTCAACCCACCCAAACGGAACTTTACACAGCCGCGTTAATATTCCCGTCACCAGCCCCACACACGCGCTCCCCTCCACCGTCCGCCGCGTCCCCACCGGCGGCCACCGCCACCGTCCCACCTCCCTCCGGCACCCGGGCGCTCCTCACCCTCCCCTTCTCCGCGCGATGGCGACTCGCGGCGGCGGTAGCCAGTCCTACGGCTTCCCGATCTACTGCGCCGCCTGGCTCCCGCTCGCCCACATCCTCAAGCCCGACCCTCCCGCCGCCGAGGCGGACGCGGATGCCTCCTCCTCCTCCACCTCCCCCTCCTCTCCCTCGCCTCCGATGGCTGTGCTCGGGGGCGGCGGCGGGGAGGGCCGGAGCGGCGTGCCGAACAAGCTCGTGGTGGCGGCCCTCGCCGCCGGGGAAGAGGCCGCGCCGGCCGCCCTCTCCCCCGAGACGGTGAGCGATCCGTCCTCCCAGATCCCGCTCCGATCTAGGATGCGGCTGAGTGCCCCGTGCTGATTTGGCGTTCCGTGGTGGTGGGCAGGTGCTTGAGGTGAAGACCCGAGAGGAAGTACCGTACAGAATGACCGTCCACCCGCGCGGCGACGGCGTCTTCTGCGCCTTCCCCAACGGCTGCAGGTATGCGCCTTAGTCTCCTCGGATCATATCCTTTGGGTTTGTACCCTGCATTGCGTTTGCTCCTGTAGCCTGGCTAATTTGGTTGGTTCTGAATTCTGATATGCACAAATGATCCGAATGTGGTACATTTGTCACCTTCATTCATTGTTTAGTCTAGGTAATGGGTGGTATTCAATATAGACTACTCCATCCGGGAAAATAACATGTAATGTTGAATCTTGCTAGTAACAAGTGACATGGCCTGAAGTGAAGGTATTTGCAAATTGCCTTGTATATAGCCAAAGCCATTTTATTCAAGAAGATAGCTTATGTACTGTTGAATCTTGCTAGTAAAAGGTGGTATTGTGGGTGTGCTTGGTTATTTCCTGTTTCATTAGTAATTAAATCCCTTACCATCTGATTTTTGCGGTCTAACATGGAGCATATTTGGGCTTTCTTAGTTGTTATTAGTATAGATGTGTTTGTGGTTCAGAAAGTATCAGCTACAAAATGTACCATATATGCTTCGCCATAATCTTATATTCTACAAAAGATAATTCTGTCTTGTTTCATATTCCTGTGAACAGTAAATAATTAAACTTATATTCTACAAAAGATAATTCTGTCTAGGTAATGGGTGGTATTCAATATAAACTACTACATCTGTGAAGATAACATCTAATGTTGAATCTTGCTAGTCACAAGTGACATGTCCTGAAGCGAAGGTATTTGCGAATTGTCTTGTATATAGCCTAAGCCATGATATTCAAGAAGATAGCTTATCTACTGTTGATTCTTGCTAGTAAAAGGTGTTATTTTGGGCATGCTTGATTATTTCCTGTTTCCTTAGTAGGAGTAATTAAATCCCTTACAATCTGGTTTTTGTCATCTAACATGAAGTATACTTTGGGCTTTCTTAGTTGTTACTTTTTAATATAGATGTGTTTCTGGTTCACAAAGTATCAGCTACAAAATGTACCTTATATGCTTTGCCATCATCTTATATTCTACAAAAAGATAATGCTGTATTGTTTTGTATTCCTGTGAACAATAAATAATTGAACTTGGCTGAAAAGTTTGTTTTTTCATAATTTTTAACTACGAAAACACTCATGTAGGTTGTATCGATGGGAATCACAGGAAGGAGAGGGACCACAGAACCTGGCTTTAGAGCCAGACCAGGAAGCTTTAGCGGCGCTGAAAGATGTTGGTTTGCAGTTGGCTGTATCCTTCAGTAGAGAAGGTTCAATACTTGCCATTGGTGGTGAGGTAAGTTAATATATGGTGTACTTTTCCATTGCATTTTACTTTTTGTAACTCTTGGTAGGTTTAGTATTTACCTTCTTTTTATTTCCTTTCTTATTTGACATTTTCCATAGGGAAAACTATAGGCAGTTTGAGTACCTAGTTTGGGATGCATTTAAGTTTCTAACTTTCACTTTATTTGTTCTTCTGAGTCTGACATCATAAATGGAAAAAAATGCCTTAAAAAGATATGTTAGCTTAGTAATTTCTAGGTGTACTAAAAATAATATCTTTCATGGCAGCATGCAGAAAATGTATATTGCAGACTATGGTCATCATAAGCAATATTTTTTTAGTACCGACTAATGTAGGCAAACAATTTGCTCGTTTTGGCAACTTAATAATCATTTGCTACAATAGTATGTATGGGGGATTCTGATAGTGAGTTGAGGTATTGAAGAGGTTGGTGTATATTCTTTATGTTAGGCAAAGGGATTCTTGTTTCATGGTCAACATGGTACAGAAATCTTTGGCTAGAAAGTATAGCCAGTGCAGTTTTGAATGAAATTGTTTTTACTTATGTCTTTAACATATGGAGATACCAAATGACATTAAGTAGTTCTTTTTTCCTCAAATTACGCAAGAGAGCTGCATGCCATTTCATTAAGAAGAATAAAAAGATACAAAAGGTAGGAAAGTAAGAAACCCCCTCCCAGGCAACCCCACGGGGTTTAGACAAAACAACACTCTAGAAAATATACCGGGGAAACACGACCAGCAGCCTCAAACAACCAAGGACATAGGGATCTAGCACCAACGATCTACATTAAGTAGTTCTTGAGATGCACTTTTTATGATATGTTCTTGTTTTATACATGTTTGCACCATCACCTTAATTTACCGTTAAAAGCAAAGATACACTTATCAGTTTCGATAGGTTTTATCCATTGTTGACTTCTTAATAGTCATTTCCTACTGGCAGAACAGTTATATTTATTCTTGCCTTATATTATAACAAGACAAATCTGATTTGCCTCCATTTAAGTAGATAACTTTTCAGTATGGTCTTGCATTTGTGCTTTGAGGTTTTGTCATGATTCATATGTGATTTTCCTGTTTCTCTTGGAGCTTCTGTTATGGCACTGAAATCTTATGGTTATTGACATGTTCGTTTCTTTCTTTTCTTTTGTAGGATGGCCATTTAAGAGTCTTCAAGTGGCCTGCTATGGGGTCTGTTCTCACAGAAACTGATACTAAAACATCTATTAAGGATCTTACCATCAGGTAAATAAATGACACAAAATTCTTCCCACTTGAATATTGTTTGCACGACACTGATGGGTTCCTCTGCTTTGGTCCGTGCTTTCAGTTCCGACGATAAGTTTCTTGCTGTGAATAGGAGCAGTGGCCCATGTAGAGTGTGGGATTTGAAGTCATCTGAAGTTGTCGCTAGTCTGCCAAGAGAAGCAGTGAGTTCCTTTCTCGGACGAAATGCATTATTTTAATGATTTCGTGTCTTGTTTCAAGAGAGTTTTGATCTGTACATTTCCAGGGGGAAATATTTGGATTCTGCAGATTCTGTAATAAGACTGACAACAGTCACGTCCTATTTATAACAGCGATGCAAGGTGGCATTAAGATGAACTTGGCCTAGTTACAAATTGAATTAGGCAACAAGCTTAAGGTCTGACAATACCTGAATAATATTGCTTTTTAGGTGATTATGGAAAAATAGTATCTTGGAATACTACCTCATGGACAAGAATCGGATCAAAGAAAATAACTCGTGAGGCAATTTCAGCTTCTGCTGTGTCACCCAATGGCGCTCTTCTTGCAATGTGAGATTTGAAAGATTCCCTTGGTTTTATTTATTAATCATCTTGTGGTGATACTATGGATGTATTTTCTTGAGAATTTTATTTGTCTGCCTTTGGTTTATAGTGGAACAATTGAAGGAAGCATCATCATACTCAGCTCAAAAGACATGCGGACACTTGTAACAGTTAAAAAGGCTCATCTTGGTATTGTTACTACACTGGCCTTCTCCCAGGATTCAAGGTTAGTATCTTTAAGTCTGAGTTGATGAATCTAAAGAAAAAATGCAATTTATCAATGTAGTTGCTTTACATCATTTCAGAACATTGCTGTCAACTTCCTTTGACTCTTCTGCAAGGGTGACATCTGTTGGGTCCCCCAAGAGTAATGGTATGTTGCATCTTTAATTCATAGATTTGTTTCTTCCAGCCATTCCTTGCAAACCCTATACTAAAAATGGATGATTGTGTCCTGACAGGAACAAGCATATGGCCCATGCTACTAGTTATTATTCTTGCAATTTTGGTGTACTACTGTATGCAGCACAAAGAAGACATTTTGGCAATGTTGCCGCGTTGAGATAGATTTATGTTCAGCCCTGACTGATCTACTCTACTGGCCATATTAGTAGTATTGCTTCAGAGATTGAACAAATTTTGGACTTAGGTCAACTTCATTATGTTCTCAAGGACAACAATACAGCAAAAGGCATTGAGCCCTGTCATGTTTGTAGTAAAAAGGGTCATGTACTCATGTTATCAAAGTTTTGTAAGTTGATGGCCGCGAGTGATAAGTCATCTGTACCAATGTTTCTTCATGCTGCACTTATGAATTGCAAGGACATTGCCTCAAGAGTCCAATATAGAGAGTTCAGAAACAATTTATTTTGTATGCAAAAGCAATTCATTATGTATGCGTATTAAATCTGTACAAAAAGTATTTAAAAACGGAGATAGCTTCTGGGTGCTTATACATGTGATGACAAATCTTTTGTTTGGGTGACAAAAGGGTGTTGTGAGTTGTGACACTATGCTCGACATCTCTGTTGGAATTAAGGAGCAGTTTGTGTAGCTTTCTTCTTGTCATATGATATGTTTGCTGAACTCACTATACTACGCGTGTGCCCAGCAGTGCAGTGCACTACGCTCAGACGATACTTTTGAATGATCTGACGCAGTGAGAGTGTGAGACCAAAAGGTTGCTTCAAGAACGGACATCTCAAAAGGGTGATGTGCGGTGTGCATGAGACGCTCTAACACATCAACCAGGAATCACGACCCCAAAAATGAGAAATTTGAGCTTATCGGCTATAGCAACCCTACTTAATCCGTGTGCATCTGATTCATCCATACACGATTAGCCCACTAAACCAACAGAAAACCCCAAAATCCCTATAAAAAAAACCACAAACCCTACCATTCGCCTCCAAATCCCCAAACCCTAACCACCATGACAAACGAAACAGCCATTTCCACGTACTGCTACGGCAGATGCACGCTAAAATGGACACACTTGTAGAATTCAAAGTCAGATGAACTCACCATAGTTGGGCGCCTCTTCTCCCTTCCGCCACAATCTTGGCACCATCGACGACCGTGTACCAGCCCCACACGCCGCCATCCACCGACCGTGACGACAACGCGTCTCTGACCGCGCCGACACCTCTTCTCCGACCGTCGTAGATGATCGCCACCTCCCGCCAATGGAGGACTCGAGGAGATGGGCGAAAACAGAATGGGAGAGGAGAAGGTGGGTGCACGCAGGGCGTGGGCCAAATACCCCACCTGCGAGTGGTCCGAGCTGGGTCAACGCGCTGACTCCATGGTGGACTCCTCGTGGCACTTCACGTCAGCTACCGGGCCGGGTTTACACCTGTTTGGATGTCTACTGGGACCCAAACAAAGTCTAGGGACCCAAAAAAGCAAATTGGGACTTTAGGGACCTATGTGACACTTGAAGATAAGTTCAGGGACCTAGAGTGAATTTCACTCTGAGAAACAAGTCTAGGGTTTGTCACTGTACTCATGGGCCCACACTATAATTTACATGCGAGCTGGGAGCGCGAGCCAAGCTTAGGTGGGGCCCGTTTTTACCGACAGATAGATTGATGATATATGTGGTTTTAGCGACTGATAAGAAAACAGTAAATATACATATCTATAGCGACAAATAGTGAATCGTTAAATGAGGAATTAACGACAGATGGCCTGTGAGTTATCTTTAGCGACTGATCAACCATCGGTAAATATAGTTTTTACGTCAGATATCTGATGGTGATGCGGTGTTGTGGTGCAGTGTTCCTTCCTATATACTGCTATTTTAAGAATGCCGTGGCATCTATTGTCCTGTAAGGCAACCAGCCAACTTCCTTTCATGTACTATATAGCTCTATATTACTAATATAAATTGTCTTCTCGACTTCTGTGAGTTATTTTCTTTTTTCTAGTTCCCTTTTTGTTTCAGAGAAAATACGACCGCAATATGCTTTTTCATTCTCGTTCTCCAATTCTTTTCAGAGAAAACACATGATAAAGCATGTTAAAAAGAAGGAACAAAAAGTATAGTCTATTAAATGGTAACGAAACAACCCCGTTCGTTGTCTGAAACTTGGTTGAAACTGGCTGAAAAACACTGTTCCTGACTGAATTGTTGTGAGAGAAAAACACTGTTTCAGCTAAAAAAAGAAGCCGAACAAGCCGAATATGGGGTGAGCCGAACAGGGCCACTGCAGTCCAGCAACGGTTGACAGGGGCTGTTTTCCTGTTGATAGGATCAGGATCCTTGCACTGTATCATAGTTCCTAGGCACATAGAGGATCATAAACATCACGATTCTTAGTATAATGTCTCGGCCTCTATATTGTTTGGTTCTGTTAACTATTTCCTCCAATTACAAAAGCATGCCATTTGGGGATACATGCAGATTTGCCTCGAGAAGTACTTTTATAATAGAAAATTCTACAGTTTTACTAGCAGTAACCATAACAACAAAGCATTTAAATTCCAAATAAGTTAGGGTAAGCTAGAGTTGAAACTCAACAGAAGCAATCAAGGTTCAGGCACGTGAATAGTTGTTTTCCAAACACTCCTATCTAAGGCTAAGTCTTTGGGTATATTCCATCCTTTCAAGTCTCCTTTTATTGCCTCTACCCAAGTCAACTTCGGTCTTCCTCTGCCTCTCTTCACGTTACTATCCTAGCTTAGGATTCCACTACGCATCAGTGCCTCTGGAGGTCTCCGTTGGACATGTCCAAACCATGTCAACCGGTGTTGGACAAGCTTTTCTTCAATTGGTGCTACCCCTAATCTATCACGTATATCATCGTTCCGAACTCGATCCTTTCTTGTATGACTGCAAATCCAACGCAACATACGCATTTTCACGATACTTATCTGTTGAACATGTCGTCTTTTCGTAGACCAATATTCTGCACCATACAACATAGCATGTCTAATCACCGTCCTATAAAACTTGTTTTTTAGCTTCTGCGGTACCCTTTTGACAGTTTTACTAGGATTTATAAATATATTAAAATATAAGTTAATTAGAAGTTGCATGTTGGAGCCCATGCTGATGTCAAAAAACGAAAATGGCATGCTTTTGAGGGAGTAAATTGGTACCAGGGTCAGTATCAAAATGGTTCGATAGGACTCCTGTAGGGGTGCAAGACTCTAGCATATAGATTGAGAATATAACTCTGGTGCCAACATAACTCTAGCATATAGATTGTTTATCACAAGAGATCAATGATTAACATGTCCATTGTAGGGTAGTGGATTACAGGGGTGTGCCTGACCCATTCTTGCTAACTGGTATCTGGGTACACACGTACTTAGGGGGTGTTTGGCATGGCTCTGGAGCTGAACTTCAGCAACTCCAGCCAATTTTCCAGCCAAACACCCCAACTCCAAAACTCCATGGAGCTGCCAACTCTATGGAGCTGTAGTGTAAATGGAGGTGGAGTTTTGGAGCACCTCTTTTGCAACTCCGACTCCACCTAGAGCTGGCTCCACCTAGAGCTCCGACTCCAACTAGAACTGGCTCCACCTGGAGTTCTGGAGTGGAGCAGCTCCACCCAGAGTTGGAGCCATGCCAAACAGGGCCTTAATTAGTTGTTTGTTTGAGCCATGTTCTGTAGAATGTGTAGATCAGTTAGCCAGTTAGTGGACTAGTTTTATCAAAGAAGACATGCACAGCCTTATAAAAAAGTTCCTGAAAGTCAGGTAAGGACCAGCACTGTCACTACGTAAAAAATGATTTTTAGCAACGGAACGAATTTTTTGTAGGAGCGGCTGGTGATAGAGCCGCCCCTACAGTGACGTGCTCGGGAGCCCAGACACCAGCCGCCCCTACAAATAGAACAGCAGGGGCGGCTGGTGATACGAGCCGCCCCTACAAATGGGTCTGATTTGTAGGGGCAGCTCACTTACCAGCTGCCCCCGGCGTTTCTATTTGTAGGGGCGGCTGGTGATTGAGCCGCCCCTACAAATGCCCCCGTATAAAATACCTCCGATTTGTAGGGGCGGCTCAATCACCAGCCGCCCCTACAAATGACTCACATATAGCACATCTACAACACCTTCTTTCTCCTCGGGTCACTCACTCCAACCCGTGAAAGAAAGGTGGGAGGCCTTGGGCACCTCCCAAAAATTGCTCTACTAAGGGGGGAGGTTTTGGTCTCAGATCCTTTGGTGGAGAGGTTGTAGAAGGTAAGAAAATGTTATTCCACATTTTTTTAAGTTTTAATGGTTGGTTAGTGAGTAATTAAAGTTTTGTTTTTCTTTCTCTTCTATGGTGCTTGAGCTACTTATGAAGCAAGTTAGACCCAAGTTTTAAATGTACTAGGGTAAATTTAGGAGGGGAACAAGATCATACCCTTATTTGGTCCATGTTTCTTGATTTTAGTGAACAATTAGTTAGTTTTATGCATGTTTCATGTGCATGTAGATCTAGATCTAGGGTTTGTTTTTTTATTAATTTTGTTTTTGTAAATTTATGTTTGATAAAATTGGACTAGGGTTTGTATGAAAGATATTGGGTAAAGTATAATTGTTGCTAATTGTTGTCTTTGAAATTATTTATTGTAATCAATAAATATGTATTTTAATTATTTATGGATAAATGGGCCATTAATTAATTTTCCTCTATCATGGTGTGTTTGTATGCTTCATGTAATTATATTAGATTTATATTCATATATATCTGAAGTATATACAATTATTCTCAAGTAATTATTAATTTGATTTATTTTTATATATATCTGAATAAGTAGTCCTTTAATGTTTATTTTGTTGTTGTTGTAAAAGATGGAGTACAGGAACTCTTGGATGTATGGTTCGTTAAGGTTCAAGGCAGGTTTCCGTGAAGAGGTGGATAAATTTATTGAAGCCGCAAAAAAAGCATGCAACGACATTGAAAGAGAATAAGGATATAATTATTTGCCCCTGTAAAGATTGCAAGAAGCTTTGGCTGTGTTACCTCTACTAACACTTTGACTTGTCGTATATACAGGTCCCTCCCGAAACTCGAAAAAGACGACGTCGACGTCCACGACATCTCGCTGGACAAGACAGAGTAGAGGAAAGGAGAGCAGAGGCAACAGCCACAGAGACGGATGACGATGCCTCTACTCCACAACCTCAAGGCACAACCACAACTACCAAGCCTAAGAGGAAACGAGGGGATAGAAAAGAAAATCTATATCCAGATAAGGCATGCTATGTGATAACGGAGGTCGGGCCAGCAGGGGAGATCCTTGAGCCGAAGAAATTAAGAGGACGATTCTGTAATGCGATCGGGGCTCTAGTAAGAGATAAATTGAACCCAGCAATCCCTAACTGAAAAGAGGTACCAGAGAACAAAAAGAATGAACTATGGGATAGGCAGCTGAAGCTCAATTTTAGATTTCTGGAGGGTAAGCATGAACTGGTAAAAAAATGCTTTCAGGATGATGGGAGAGTCATTCCGACGTTGGAGGTCGGAGCTCAACACGAAGTATATCCAAAAGCGGTTAACTCCCTTCAACGAGTTTGGCAAAATAACTCCTAGTCAATGGGAGGAGCTCGTGGCTCAAAAGACTTCACCGGAGGCATTGGAGCTTAGTGCCGTAACACCGAGCTGGCAAAGAGGAACAAACACCACCATCATCTAGGCCCCAGTGGCTACTATGCCAAGGAAGAACAATTTAGGAAGATGGACGAAGAGGCCGCAGCTGCTGGGAATCTCGATGTGACAAATTTGAAGGTACGCTCAAGGAATTTGATATATGCGAGGAGTACAGAATCATCCAGTGGTAATCTTAAGTTTGATAAGCTAGAGACCCAAGAGGCAGTATCAAGGATACTGAAATATGCTAAAGACAAGGAGAATGGCTCATTCAATCCTTCCAGAGAGAGGGACGAGCTTAGCCTTGGCTTGGGAAACAAGGAGCACACATGCCACACCAGGGGGCTAGGGAAAAGGATGACCTGGAAGCAAGGATTCGAAGAGAACAAGCACATGTACAAGAAACATGGCAGAGACCGGAAGACTAATCTTGAGCTCCAAGTGAAGGCTCTAGTTGCGAAGGCACTAGAGGAGCAAGGACTGTCTACGGAGCCACGGATATTAGTGACACCGGGGGGAGAACTGGCATTAGTTGGTAGCCCTCCGAAAGTTCCTAGTAGTCAAGGTTCCACTGCAGCCACAACCCCCGTCGATCGCATATGGGAACCAACTAGTTGCACCTTGGTGTTTCTCAGCGGCTGGCAGAACACTATGATGGAGGTGGCAACGGGTGTGACACATACTTCTAGTGGCTTACACCACAATAATAAGATACCGCTGGACTACACTAGGGTCGAGGTGCATACCGTGAAGCCCGAGTTCATGCAGTGGAGGATAGACTACGCAACTCTCAAGGGGCTGGTGTTACTCGGAGACGTTATGGGGCAGTTCATCCTCTAGCATAAATGGGACATTATATTGACTGCTTCTTCGCCGCCTCCCCCTCTCCTAAATTTGGAGCGAGTTGTTGAGGTCGGAGAGATATTTTTACCGTCTCGTGACCACCACATTCCTGAGATGCCATATTCTTCCCTACCTCCTAGCGAGCATGTGCCTGATGAGATGCCACAACCTTCTCTAGCTCGTATCGAGCAAGTGCATGATGAGATGCCACGGTCTTCTCAACAAGCACAGTCGATACATGAACAACGAGTGCCTCCTGAAGAAGGTGATGCACAAGAAGATGAGGACGTGTCTGAATGGGAACTTCGAAAGAAGCATCCAATCATCATAAGGCCAGTTTATGTTTTGATAAAAGACGTCTCGTCGGTGTCCAAGTGGTATTCCCATGATCAGTTCAAGCCTGAGAACCAAGTTAAAAAAGTCCCATCACGGGGTTCTAAGGAGGCCGTCACTAGTAAACTCCACCAAATTGCAAAGCAGTATCCAAATGTTGATGCCATCAAATGGTCAATGGATTGCCCAAAAACATATGAAAGGGGCAAGCCCTTCCAACCAAATCAGGACATCCAGCGCCTACCACTTGGAATGAGAAGGTTCCATGATTGGTACTTGCGTGTTCTCCCAACGAGCATAGACCTCGTACAAGCATGCTTCCACACCGACACATTTGGAAGCCCAGCCGGGAAAATTGTCTTTGACTTCAATGACATGTAGACATGCTTTCACCTTGGAGCAATGGAGATGAATCTAATTCGCATGTGGTACCTGTAAGTCCTTGTCCTCCCGATATGATATGAATGTAATCTTTGAATTTTGTTGTAACTAACCCACGCCGTGATTTGTAGAATGCAAGTGCACATTGTCAAACAAATGCCAAGTGTGAAAGCCGGGTATCTAGACCCTCAAGCTATAGCCCAAACAAATTTTAATTACCCTAAACAGTGGACACTGGATGCCAAAGAGCTAGCTGCTGCAAAGACTCTTCGGGAGAAAGAGCACATCCATACGGTGAAACTAAGGGAAGAGTCCCTTAAGGTTGCGGCATACATTGCCCTGGCTTTCAAAACTCTCCAACAACACTCTACTATATGGCTACCATACAACTTTGAGTAAGTTCAACTCTATACTTAAAGCTTTGTTCGATATATTTTATTCAATGCAAAAGAGCTTATCTAGCTCTATGATTAAATCCATGCAGCAACCACTGGATTTGTATAGCCATCGATGTCGGAGGAGCATGGCATGGGTCTTTGATTCAATAGATAGGGACCCGGTGACATACAAAGACTTCATATCGATTCTCAAGACGTATACATATCGACAATCCTCATTAGCTTATATGTTTGTATACATACTTGTAATGTTCACTTTTGGATACTAACAAGTTGTATTTGCTAAAATAATTCGAATAGGGCATTTAGGTTATATGTCACTAAACATCACGGAAGACATGATCTAGTAAGGAAGGAAAAGCTAGCTATAAAAACACTATGTGCGGTAAGTGTAACTTACTTCTTCAGTACTCCATTACATTGTTGTCAAAAGCATTACTTAATATTTCCATATGCAAAACACACAGTGCCCCAAGCAGAAGCCTAGGAGTGTACATTGTGGATACTATATATGTTCTATGATGAGTAACACCGGTGCCTATAGGAGACACCCCTTAAGGGTAAGTTTGAACCTCTTCACCCGTAGTATAAAAACTTCGTACATGGTATGAAATACTAAACCGAAACTTATTCTCTTGTAGTGGAAAGAAGAGAAAGGAATGAAAAGAGACCCATACAAGGATGACTAACTCTTAGAGCTCATTGGCGACCTTTGCAACTTCATATTGGACCAGATTGTACACGTCAAATGCGCCTACCATGACCGAGAGTCTGACTTAGGTAGAAATCCTCAGTACCAACACCTTCGTGAGACTAAAAGGCTAGCTCTAGGACGTTGATAACAATGTATATGGAATTTGTATATTTAATGAGAGATTGTATATATTCTTGTGAATTAGACTTATAATTGTAGTTTATATAATACTCTTGTGCTTGTAGTCCAAGGGGTTCGGAACGTTGGTCGCGGGGCGTTCGGCAACGCGAACGCGGTTTGGAACGTTGTGTAAGGAAAATGGACCCTTGGCCCATTTACTTTGGATTTTGGTGTTTCATGACCAACACAACTAAATTGGACTAATGAATTTACAAGTGTTTGTTTTGTAGTTCAATAGGGTGCAAGACATGACTTGGACAAAGGCGACGTGATGATTCGATGATCAACACCGTAAGCAAGACCTTAGGAGCATAAGAGAAGACCCAAGATATCAAGCAAAGTCTAAGCATGAAGATAGGAACCAAGCCGTACGCAAGATCGCAAAGAAACGAGCTCACAGAGGTGACCGGACGCTGGACCGGACGTGGAGGCACGACAACAAGCGCGACTGGATGCTGGACCGAATGCTGGCGGCAATCGACCGGACGTAGGACAGCAGCATCTGATTGAGTACAGAGAGGTTTCAGAGCGGTGAAACTGCGACCAGACACGTCCGGTCAGTAGCAGAAAAGCGGGATTTCGTCCCCAACGGCTACTTTCTCAATGGGGCTTATCAATAGACCCCCAACCGTCCATTTGATATAAGTGGAGTTGAGGAAACATATCAAGTGTGTTGATATACCATTTTAGTGATCTCCACTTGCATAGTGCTTAGTGTTTTATTAGGTGATTAGCGTAGGTGCTTTGCGAAGTGCTTAGGTTGATTAGACCACCGCTTATGTGCTTGCTCTAGGTTTAGGCCTAGTGTTTAGTGAGGTTTGCATACCTCTTGCTACCTGGTGCTTACAAGCACCATTGTTGTACATCGGAGGGGGCTTGTAGTCTTGCGAGATCACACCAACCGTGTTTGTGGTATGGCCGCCACCGTGTACCGGAGGGAACAAGGCCCGCGGCGTTTCGGCCGGAAGCTTGATAGTGAAGACGGCGGGGAGCATCCGGGAGAGGCTTGCCAGAAGGCATGTCAGAGATCCACTTGCACATGGGGAAGGTTCGAGGCCATCCACGGAGTTACCCGACCGGGAGCTTGGCCCTTGCGAGGGGCTCCAACGAGGACTAGGGGGAAGCTTTTGCGCTTCTCGATACCTCGGTAAAAATACCAGAGTCATCGACGGGAGTTTGCATATCTCTACCTTGCTCTTTAGCTTCCGCATTTACACTAATTACATCATTGCTTTTGCGGTAGAGATAGCAACACACTAGCAAAACCGTAGTTGCACATTTAGATAATTTATCTTTTGCATAGGTTTTTGCTAAGGTTAGAAAAAGAGGCCTAAGTTTAAGAGTTAGATTTTTAAGTTGCCTAATTCACCCCCCCCTCTTAGGTGTCATGGTCCCTTCAATTGGTATTAGAGCCGGTTGGCTCAATTTAGACCTTTGGCTTAACCGCCATTGAGCCGACGCTATTTAGAGTGGTTGGGATGGATACCTCTAGGCCTGCACACTTTGACGGCACTAACTTCCCTTACTATAATGCTAGAATGGCTTGTCACCTTAAGGTGGTTGATTTGGGTGTATGGAGAGTCACTTGTGACGGGATGAAACCCATTAAGAATCCCTAAAAACCCACAAAGAGTGATGAAAAAGAAATGCATTTCAATGCTAGAGCTAAGAATTGCTTGTTTGAATCATTTAGCATGGATGTGTTTAACCAAGTGTTCACTTTAAATACGACACATAAAATTTGGTTAAAACTCCAAGAGCTCCATGACGGCACAAGTAATGTCCATGAGCAAAAACATTGTCTAGCTAAACAAAATTATGAATCCTTTATAATGAATGATGATGAGCTTATTCATGATATGTATTCTCGTTTGAATCTAATTATCAATGAGCTCTATTCAATAGGACTAATAAAGCTAGATGATGCGGACATCGTGAGGAAGATCATCTCCGTGCTACCACAAAAGAAATATACAAGCATCATCACCATTCTTCACAATATGGAGGACTTGAGCACCATGACCCTGGGCATAGCCATTGGCAAGATAGTGGCATTTGAAATGTCACGCAAGATGGGTCAAGAAGAAGCCTCTTCATCCAGCAAAGGCAAAGCTCTCGCATGTAGTGAGAAAAAGAAGATGAAGGGCAAGCAAATTGAGACAAGCTCAAACTCAAGCTCCTCAAGTGAATATGAAGAAGAAGATGAGGATGATGATGATGAAGATTCAAGTGATGATGATCAATCTTCCTCCTCCACCTCCGACCTTGATGAAGAATCAATCAAACTTATCAACAAGGTGGAGAAGATGATCCAAAGGCTCAATGTCAAGGGTGTGCCCATCCAAATCCAAGATATCATCTTCACAAA
The DNA here is from genome assembly GCF_019320115.1 of Miscanthus floridulus. NCBI lineage: Eukaryota > Viridiplantae > Streptophyta > Magnoliopsida > Poales > Poaceae > Miscanthus > Miscanthus floridulus. The sequence continues at coordinate 114,930,290 of NC_089589.1, read as the reverse complement.
TCAAGGAAATGAGCAAAGAAAGAGAGGATGGTATGGATGCGGTGAGTTGGGGCACTTTGTGAAAGTTTGTCCAAACAAGCCCACACCCAAGACAAAGAAAAAAGTGTGCAAGAACCAAGCCCTCACATCAATAAGATCATGGGATGATTATTCAAGTGAAGAAGAAAACCATCACAAGAGGCGAGGTTGCAAGCACTCATCATCAAGCTCTTCTCGTGTGTGCCTTATGGCACGAGGTAACGAAAGCTCATCCTCTAGTGAGAGTGATAGTGATGATGATATTCCTTCTTATGATGAAATTGTGCAACAAAATCTTAATTATGCTAAAGTTTGCACTAGTCAACAAAAGAAGCTCAAAAATTTAAAAGAAAAGCTAGATAGTTCACAAGAAGCTTATAAAACTTTGCTTGAACAATGAGAACTTTGCTAATCTCAATGTTGAACTATCTACTAAAATTGAGCAACTTAAGGCTAACGCAACAACAAATGCATGTACAATCAATGATGAGCAACTTGTAAAGAAAAATGAAAAATTAAAAGAAAAGTTAGCTAGCTCACAAGATGCTTATAAAAGTTTGCTTGCAAAAATGAAAACCATGTGCAAATATTGTGATGAGCTAACAAATAAAGTTGCTAATCTTAAAGCCATTAATACAACTCCCACCAAGGCACCTAAAAAGAAAAGTTCTATTCTTAACATGTCTAAAAAGGATGCCTCTACTTCTTGTAATGATTTATGTTTAGACTCACCCTTGTGCAACCAAGTTTGTGTTGAGAAAGTTGTTGTAGATACATGCACACAAGAGGTTGCAAAGGAGAATGAGCAACTCAAGCAAGAAGTAGCTCGCCTCACCAAGGACTTGACTCAAGTGAAAGGCAAGACGAAGCAAGTCCAACTTCATCAAGATAACACCGTTAAGGGAGTGAAGAAGCTTGATGAAGGCCAAATTGTGGTTTGCTACGTGTGCCACAAGGAAGGTCACAAGTCCTATGAGTGCAAGGTGAAAAATGGGGGAGGAGCGAAGAAGAAAGAGAAGAAACAAACAAGCAAGCTCTCCAACACCTACACCAACAAGGTGGACAAGAAGGCCTCCACACCTTATCTTTTGAAGAAGAAAAATGACAAGGTGGTGGCCATCAAGGTGAACAAGCAAGCCAACAATGGGGTCAAACGCTTTTGGGTGCCAAAAGAGATCATTTCCAACATGAAGAGCACCAAGAAAGTTTGGATACTGAAAGGGAAGTGAGAAGTCCGTTGGACTTCGGGGAATTTGGAGACTTGACAAAGTAAGGATGTATTTCATGGGGTGCATTATGATGGACAAAGTCATTGCTAAGTGGGTTAGTGAATACAATGAACCCAAATTCCCCTTCCCATGTTAGGTAACTAGATGTTATTACTTTTAATTAGTATTTCCTTCAATTGATTTTAATTGGTATCCTTTAGTTTTTTAATTGATATCTTTTTCCACAATTGGTATCCTTTTAGTATCATGAAACCTTGCCCTTTGCATTGCATCCTAGCAAGTAGGTAGTTTTTAAATTCCAAATTCTTATTATTTGCTTGCTTTGGTCGTGTTGTCATCAATCACCAAAAAGGGGGAGATTGTAAGGAAAATGGACCATTGGCCCATTTACTTTGGATTTTGGTGTTTGATGACCAACACAACCAAATTGGACTAATGAATTTACAAGTGTTTATTTTGTAGTTCAATAGGGTGCAAGACATGACTTGGACAAATGCGACGTGATGATCCGCTGATCAACACCATAAGCAAGACCTTAGGAGCACAAGAGAAAACCCAAGATATCAAGCAAACTCCAAGCTTGAAGATAGGAACCAGGCCGTACGCAAGATCGTGAAGAAACGAGCTCACAGAGGTGATCGAACGCTGGACCGGACGCTGGAAAAGCGACCGGACGCTGCGACCGGACGCTGAGGCTCGGCAACAAGCATGACCGGACGCTGGACCGGACGCTGGCGGCAATCGACCAGACGTAGGACATCAGCGTCCGATCAAGTACAGAGAGGTTCCAGAACAGTGAAACTACGACCGGACGCGTCCGGTGGCAGGCGATAGATCGCTGCGTCAACGGTCGGGACGACTGGACGTGTTCGGTCAGGACGATTTCAGCGTCCGGTCTGTAGCAGAAAAGCGGGATTTCGTCCCTAACGTCTACTTTCTCAGTAGGGCTTATAAATAGACCCCCCAACCGACCATTTGATATAAGTGGAGTTGATAAAATATATCAAGGGTGTTGATACACTATTTTAGTGATCTCCACTTACATAGTGCTAGTGTTTTATTAGGTGATTAGCGTAGGTGCTTTGCGAAGTGCTTAGGTTGATTAGACCACCGCTTATGCGCTTGCTCTAGGTTTAGGCCTAGTGTTTAGTGAGGTTTGCATACCTCTTGCTACCCGGTGCTTGCGAGCACCATTGTTGTACATTGGAGGAGCTTGTAGTCTTGTGAGATCACACCAATCGTGTTTGTGGTGTGGCCACCACCGTGTACCAGAGGGAACAAGGCCCGCGCCATTTCGGCCGGAAGCTTGATAGTGAAGATGGCGGGGAGCATTCGGGAGAGGCTTGCCGGAAGGCACGTCAGAGACCCACTTGCGCGTGGGGAAGGCCCGAGGCTATCCACGGAGTTAACCGACCGGGAGTTTGGCCCTTGCGAGGGGTTCCTTGCGAGGGGCTCCAACGAGGACTAGGGGGAAGTTTGCGCGCTTCTCGATACCTCAGTAAAAATACCGGAGTCGTTGATGTGAGTTTGCATATCTCTACCTTGCTCTTTAGCTTCCGCATTTACATTAATTACATCATTACTTTTGCGGTAGAGATAGCAACACACTAGCAAACCCGTAGTTGCACATTTAGATAGTTTATCTTTTGCATAGGTTTTGCTAAGGTTAGAAAAAGTGGCCTAAGTTTAAGAGTTCGATTTTTTAGTTGCCTAATTTATTCCCCATCTTAGACGTCACGGTCCCTTCACGTTGGTCGCGGGGCGTTCGGCAACGCGAACGCTGGATGGAATACGCGAAAACAAATAGTATTCTAGTCGAATTTGAATTTTTTTGACGGGAAAACGTACTGTAGGGGCGGTTCTAGGTTGAACCGCCACTACAAACATGTATTATAGAGGCGGCTAGTACTACAGCCGCCCCTACAAATCGATTTGTAGGGGCGGCTGGTACGACAGCCACCCCTCCTACTTTGTAGCGGCGGCTGGTAATACGAGCCGCCCCTACAAATCGATTTGTAGGGGCGGCCTAAGAATCGCCTCTACAAATACTTGATTTTTAGAGACGGTTCAGTAGGGACGGCTGGCCAAACAGCTTCTACAAAGGGTTATAAGTCGCCCCTAAAAATGGTAAGATTTGGCGGTACTAAATTTAGAGGATGTGAGGAGCACATGAAAACATGAGCTCATGCAGCAGGATAGATCTGCATTGATCGCACCGAATACATAAAATTGGCCAATGCAGTGAGGCATATCCGCTTGTGCATGTCAATGTACTGTGAAACCTGCCCCATCTCCCGTCCTACACCCACCCCTGCCAGCACGAATTCATTTATCCAACCAAACAGCCCCTGAGTGACTACATGTGTCAACTTCACTTAGTGAGAATTGCCTATCATTGGACCTTCTGCTACAAGTTTTCTCTCATCTAAGATGCAAGAACCTTCACAAAAGTTATGTGATAGCTGAATATATCCTCCACAACAAGTTTATATGTTGTGCAAAGCTTCCAAACTCTATGAGAACCTTGCCTTCTTCATAGAAACTATGACCCATGATATAATAGGTAAATGTTCTAAATGGGGGATAACTGCTCATGACTGATAAACGCCGGATATATTTTCATAAGGGCGAACGGAAAACCAGCTAGACAGTTGGCTAATCACATGATGATTGCAGTGTTTTCTAGAGCAGAAATAGCAGCCATTAACTCACATGAATTGAATGTGTATATGCACAAAGATATTTATGAGTCACAGAGGATATAGGTAATGGTGTATTTGTTGCCCATATTCCTCAGGCATTTCCCTAGAAGCATCTTCAATTAAGGAATGCAGGACATATTATGAGGTAGCAGAAGGTAGATCCATAAAAGATATTTTGGGTTGGTAAAGCAAAATCTAGTAATGAGCCACATCTTCGCGGTCAAATAAAGAATTTAACTTGTGAATAAATTACAGAGGAGATAACAAAAAAATAATTCCAGAGGAGAGAGCAAAAAAGAAGCAATAAAAGAGCAAGGTATATACAAGATACTTACTGCTATGATAAATAGTTACATCCCTGACATAATTCATGCCGAAAGAAAAACTTCTGATTCCAAGATCTTTTTATTTACATCATTTAGAGGACAATTATCCTACTTACCTACAAAAAAATCAGGGGGAGCAATTGTAGAAATGTGATAGAGGTGAAAGGAAAAAAAGGACTCCATTCACTTGACTCACCAACTAGAGTGACAGGCATCATCAAGAAATAGAATAAGAGATGTCATCATCTTCAATGTAATGAACCTTCTTCTCGCGTGAAATTGGTGAAATAATGGATCTTATAAAGCGACTCAAATGATCCTGCAAGCCTTCCATTTCATAATGACCAAATCGCCAGTCCCGCAATATGAAGGGTCGCTGAATAGGCCGGTCCAGACCTCCTGAAGAAAAAGAGGACCATCAATGCTTAGGTGGAGGCAGAAACTATGGTGCTTAATGGAATTTAATTTAAATTTCAACTGTCCTTTTCCAGGCCATTTGGGTCGATCATAATTAGAATGAAACATTTAGGATGAATTCAAAGATGATTTGTACAACGAAAACTAACATGAGAGGCAGAATCAATCTGGATACTGAGAATCTTGAAGAGGAAGAAGTAGCTATTGAGATAATTTACAATAACTAAATAGCTGTTGTTTGTCCTATTTATCATGTTCCTTTTTGTAGAACAAACCACTAATATAGATACTGCCAACTTACTGCTAGATAAAAATATTTGGAAAAGAGTAACTATCTACCTGCATACATCCGACCATGTTTATCTACTGCCCTGAAAAATGGCCGTGTTTTCTTTTGAAATGTATGTAAGGAAAATGGACCCTTGGTCCATTTACTTTAGATTTTAGTGTTTGATGACCAACACAACCAAATTGGACTAATGAATTTGTAAGTGTTTGTTTTGTAGTTCAATAGGATGCAAGACGTGACTTGGACGAAGGTGACGTGATGATCCGATGATCAACACCATAAAGCAAGACCTTAGGAGCACAAGAGAAGACCCAAGATATCAAGCAAAGTCCAAGCATGAAGATAGGAACCAAGCCGTATGCAAGATCACGAAGAAACGAGGTCACAGAGGCGACCGGACGTAGGACCGGACGCTGGACCGGACGCTGGTCAGGTGACTCGGCAGACAGGCGACCGGACGCTAGACCGGACGCTGGCGGCAACCGACCGGACGTAGGAGAGCAGCGTCCGATCGAGTACAGTAAGGTTCCAGAGCGGCAAATCTGCGATCGGACGCGTCCGGTGGCAGGTGACCGGACGCTGGCCAGTGTCCGATTAGTACATTGCCGGCTCAACGGTCGGGACGACCGGACGCGTCCGGTCAGTAGCAGTTTCGCGGGATGTCGACCCCAACGACTACTTTCTCAGTGGGGCTTATAAATACAACCTCCAACCGGCCATTTAAGGTGTGTAGCTGAGGAAACATACCAAGGGTGTTGATACACCATTTTAGTGATCTCCACTTGCATAGTGCTTAGTGTTTTATTAGGTGATTAGCGTAGGTGCTTTGCGAAGTGCTTAGGTTGATTAGACCACCGCTTATGCGCTTGCTCTAGGTTTAGGCCTAGTGTTTAGTGAGGTTTGCATACCTCTTGCTATCCGGTGCTTACGAGCACCATTGTTGTACATCGGAGGGGCTTGAAGTCTTGCGAGATCACACCAACCGAGTTTGTGGTGTGGCCGCCACCGTGTACCGGAGAGAACAAGGCCCGCGGCGTTTCGACTGGAAACTTGATAGTGAAGAAGGCAGGGAGCATCCAGGAGAGGCTTGCCGGAAGGCACGTCGGAGACCCACTTGCGCGTGGGGAAGGCCCGAGGCTATCCACGGAGTTACCTGACCGGGAGCTTGGCCTTTACGAGGGATTCCTTGTGAGGGGCTCCAACGAGGACTAGGGGGAAGCTTGCGCGCTTCTCGATACCTCGGTAAAAATACCGGAGTCATCGACGGGAGTTTGCATATCTCTACCTTGCTCTTTAAGCTTCCGCATTTACATTGATCATTTTATTGTTTTTACGGTAGAGATAGCAACACACTAGCAAAACCGTAGTTGCACATTTAGATAGTTTATCTTTTACATAGGTTTTGCTAGAGATAGAAAAAGAGGCCATAGAATTTGGAGTTAGATTATTAAGTTGCCTAATTCACCCCCCCCCCCTCTTAGGCGTCACGGTCCTTTCAATTGGTATCAGAGCCGGTTGGCTCATATTTGAACATTTGACTTAACCGCCGTTGAGCCGACGCTATTGTAGAGTGGTTGGGATGGATACCGCTAGGTCTCCACAATTTGACGGCACTAACTTCCTTTATTATAAAGCTAGAATGGCTTGCCACCTTGAGGCGGTTGATTTGAGTGTATGGAGAGTCACTCATTACGGGATAAAACCCATTAAGAATCCCGAAAAACCCACGAAGAGTGATGAAAAAGAAATGCATTTCAATGCTAGAGCTAAAAAATGCTTGTTTGAATCTTTTAGTATGGATGTTTTTAACCAAGTATTCACTTTAAATACGGCACATGAAATTTGGTTAAAACTCTAAGAGCTCCATGACAGCACAAGTAATGTCCGTGAGCAAAAACATTGTCTAGCAAAACAAAATTATGATTCCTTTGCAATGAATGATGATGAGCTTGTTCGTGATATGTATTCTCGTTTGAATCTAATTATAAATGAGCTCCATTCAATCGGATTATTAAAGCTAGATGATGCGGACATCGTGAGGAAGATCATCTCCGTGCTACCACAAAAGAAATATTCAAGCATCATCACCATCATTCACAATATGGAGGACTTGAGCACCATGACCCTAGGGATAGTAATTGGAAAGATAGTAGCATTTGAAATGTCATGTAAGATGGGTCAAGAAGAAGCCTCTTCATCGAGCAAAGCCAAGGCTCTCGCATGTAGTGAGAAAAAGAAGATGAAGGGCAAGCAAGTTGAGTCAAGCTCAAGCTCAAGCTCCTCAAGTGAAGATGAAGAAGATGAGGATGATGATGATGAAGAAGAATCAAGTGATGATGACCAATCTTCCTCCTCCACCTCCGACCTTGACGAAGAGTCAATCAAACTTATCAACAAGGTGGAGAAGATGATCTAAAGGCTCAATGTCAAGGGTGTGTCCATCCAAATCCAAGATATCATCTTCACTAATCAAAGAAATGAGCAAAGAAAGAGAGGATGTTGTGGATGTGGCGAGATGGGGCACTTTGTGGAAGTTTGTCCAAACAAGCCCACACCCAAGACAAAGAAGAAGGCGTGCAAAAACAAAGCCCTCACATCAATAAGGTCATGGGATGATTCTTCAAGTGAAGAAGACCATCACAAGAGGCGAGGGCGCAAGCACTCATCATCAAGATCATCTCGTGCGTGCCTTATGGCACGAGGTAACGTAAGCTCATCCTCTAGTGAGAGTGATAGTGATGATGATATGTCTTCTTACAATACAATTGTGTAACAAAATCTTAAATATGCTAAAGTTTGCACTAGTCAACAAAAGAAGCTCAAAAATTTAAATGAAAAACTAGATAGTTCACAAGAAGCATACAAAACCTTGCTTGAACAATATGAGAATTTCGCTAATCTCAATGTTGAACTATCTACTAAAATTGAGCAACTTGAGGCTAGTGCAACATCAAATGCATGCACAATCAATAATAAGCAACTTGAAAAGAAAAATGAAAAATTAAAAGAAAAATTAGCTAGCTCACAAAATGATTATCAAAGTTTGCTTGCTAAAATGGAAACCATATGTAAACATTGTGATGAGCTAACTAATAAGGTTGCTAATCTTGAAGCCGTCAATAACACCCTCACCAATGCATCTAAAAGAAATGACATATCTAAAATGGATGCCTCTACTTCTTGCCATGATCTATGTTTAGACTCACCTTTGTACAACCAAGCTTGTGTTGAGAATGTTATTGTAGATACATGCACACAAGAGGTTGCAAAGGAGAATGAGCAACTCAAGCAAGAAGTAGCTCGCCTCACCAAGGACTTGACTCAAGTGAAAGGGAAGGCGAAGCAAACCCAACTTCATCCAGATAACACCATCAAAGGAGTGAAGAAGCTTGATGAAGGATAAACCGTTGTTTGCTACGTGTGCCACAAGGAGAGCCACAAGTCCTATGAGTGCAAGGTGAAGAATGGGGGGGGGAGCAAAGAAGGAGGAGAAGAAGCAAACAAGCAAGCTCTCCAACACCTACACCAACAAGGTGGACAAGAAGGCCTCCACACCTTATCTCTTGAAGAAGAAGAAAAATGACAAGGTGGTGGCCATCAAGGTGAACAAGCAAGCCAACAATGGGGTCAAACTCTTTTGGGTGCCGAAGGAAATCATTTCAAACATGAAGAGCACCAAGAAGGTTTGGATCCTGAAAGGGAAGTGAGAAGTCCGTTGGACCGCGAAGAATTTGGAGACTTGACAAAGTATGGGTGCATTTCATGAAGTACATCATGATGGACAAAGTAATTACCAAATGGGTTAGTGAATACTATTGACCCAAATTCCCCTTCCCATGATAGGTAACTAGATGTCATGACTTTCAATTAGTATTTATTTCAATTAGTATTGTTTTTAATCGGTATCTTTAAGCATCTAGTAACTTTTCATGTCTATGTTTGCATTTACATGCTTAAATCTTTTGTCATGCATACAATAGGCATATCTTATGGTAGGCTTGCTCGGTTTCATTCTTAACCCTTGGAGCAAACCTACATGGTTTAAAATTGTTTAAGAGCACGGCACATAGCTTCTCTAACAATTGTTTATTTAATATGTGCCAAAGTTCAAATTGTAGATAATCTCTTCCAAATATCACCTTTTAAGTGGTATTTTAATACTTAAATCAATGGGCACCACCCTCTCTCCCGCCCTCTCTCTCTGTCTCCCTCCCTCCCGCCCTCCAGATCTGGCGGCGCACCGGCCGGCCCGGCGTGGGTGAGACTAGCTACAGTGTGATGAAACATCGATGCTGAAACGACTGAACTTTTTTCAAGCCTCGGTACATCGTGACATTGCAGAGAATGATGCTCACTTGAAGAAAGCTAGGCACCTAGTCAAGTGCAAGCATCGATGATGACTTGAAGTAGGGAGTAGCAGGTACAGGTATGAGAAAAACGGATGGAACGGGGATGGAACGGGAGGAAATTAAAGGGGTCCCATGTGCACTAGTCGTGTCGATTTGAACGCTGTGCCGGTTCATAGTTCCACGCATCTTCAGGAGTTCAGGCCGTTCGGCTGTGGATTATTACTGTTGACTGATTTAATGTAAGAGAAAAATACTATTTTGGTTAAAAAATTATAATCGTTTACGACCAAACGAACAGGGCGCTTGTCATGTGGCTAGTATTCGAGATGGAATTTTATTTTATTTTTAATATTTTTTTAAACTAATTTTAAATCTAACACTGTTTTTTTTCTTCAAAACTAACATTTTTGGTCGCGTCTATTGCCATGGCGTTGCGAAACGCATGTGCCGCACCATGCATGGTGACGCGGCAGGAGACTGACGTTGCGACGATCGGCGTTGCTGACTGGTGACGTGGCAGGGTCTGCTACGCCACCGATCTTGGCGCGGCACTGATGCGCCATGGTGCATAACGCGGTAGTACCTGGACGGTTTAATCGACACTTTCCGCGTCGATTCTTTTTTATTACTTCTTGTTTTTACTCCTATATTGGGAGTTACTCTACGTATTGCTTCACGTAAAATCAATAGTGGATTTATTTGTCTTTTGTTGAATCTTTTTCTTGGCTTGATAGAGAATTTGATAAGCCAATGGTTTTTTTCCATCTTTCAGAAAAATTACATCGGATTTTGCGGTTCTTTTTTCTACAGTACCTCGACGTGACATGAGCGTGAAAGAGGTTCAAGAATCCGTTTTCTTTTTATAAGGGCTAAAAACGAATCACTTATTTTTTTGCTTTTTGGCCCCATATTGTAGGATTGGCAGCGACGCGACCATGGACCTCGGCTTCCTCGACCCCTCGCGCAGCACGGTCGACTACTGCGCGTCTAACCAGGGAGCCTTCTTCGGCTATTTCGTGGCGGCGATGACCAAGCTCGAGAGGATCGGGGTCAAGACACTGGCCACCGGCGTCGAGATACACCGGGACTATCGGTTTCCGAACTAGTTGCTACTTAATCTCGCCGGCAGTGCTGTCGCGACACATTGAAACGAATATGAAGCAAATAAATGAAGTCCGTGCGCAAGTTGACAAGCTATCACATAACATTTTCATTGGTTTGACATAAGTTCGACATAACATGACCAACTAAGCCTGCAAGTTTCGGACGCCATTATTCGCTCGACCTAACAAACTAAGACCCAGGAGTGTAAGGATCCTTCGGACGCATCTGTCTCTTCGGATTTGTTGGCAACACATTAGGAGTGTAGCCAACGTCGGTGTGGTCGCGTCGCCGGTGCGTACGGCTCGTACCCTGCAAGTATATGATATGCACGATTACGTATAATCTTTATGATCGTTAGTTCATGGAGCCTACGTATTTAAAGAAACTACCTTTGTTAGTACCTATGAGGCTCCTTGGGTACCAAGCGGGGCACCACCTAGCTGACACATGCTGATCTCGTCCTGTGGCCAATTGTCCCAATGGTCATGCTGTCTGCGGAAGCCTAGGGGATCGTCGTCGTCGTCGTCCTCGGTTGCAGGGTCCTTCCCAGCGCTATGATGTGGTGGTGTACGCACTGCGGAAGTGGCACCTATCACAGGCTGAGAAGAGTCGGCTGGAGTCCTCAAAGAGACTGAAGACGTGCCACCCGACCACGCCGGGAGTGGCGGTTCCACCTAAGGAGTGTCCATGCAACTCAGCTTCTAAGCTAGCTTCCTGCAGCTCTTCTTCACCTTCTACATAAATAGACGTTAAAGTTAGTGCATTTCTCAAACACATATACACTAAAGAAACATTTTTAGAACGGACAAGTTTATGTTTACCTCCATAAAAGCCTCGAGAACGCATGACCCCTACCCTCTAGACTCGTGAAGCCGAAACGCTGCTTCGTTGGACATCCTTGACAATTGTATCGCATGGGTACAGAAATACGGTAGGACAGTTTTAGTACACATACTTAATACCAAATGAATAACAAATTGTACCATTCAAGTATCTTACCACGTATCTTTAAAGCGGGGCTCTATGTAACTGTGTGTCCTCCCTAGTGGTAACGTCATACACACCTTCGATCATATCTTCCTCCGAGTCCTCGTCAATCGCCTCCTTAGTGTATGGGGGCTTGATATGTGTCCTCGTAGACCTGTGAAGCCACCGTAGGTACTCGTCAAAGGTGTGCTGGTCGTGTGGAGGACCCACATGGACCGGCCGTCGTTCCCTGTTCTACCATAAGTGGATGTGCGCGTTGTGTGTCACGTGCCAATCCTTGGTCTTGTACCTCTTCCTGCGGTCATACCTGCAACAAAATAATGTTAGTTGTACCACACACACCTCTAAATTGTAGCTTTATTATTAATCGATAACACACCCGTGCAATTCTTGCTTGGTGGAGTTAAGCGGTGGTGGACAGCCTGTCATTCTTCCAAACTATCTGCAGACCCTGATGGGCAAGTGAATCTCGATCACGTGGAAGAAAATAAGAGGGACATTGCAGCGATACTCGTCTGACTCGTCCCTAGTGACAGGACTGAGATAGTACTAGAGTTCCAGAGCATCCCAAGAACACCAATGCACCTGAACATTTCATAATTGAGTTAGGTTGTGATATAGTGTACATCGAACAAGACACATGTATGATAGTAAAGAGAGTGTAACCTGGTGCTGTGTCAGAACGTTGAGACCATCTGTGCACTCCCTATACTTGCACCTCGTATTCCCTCTAACTAACTCTGCTTCCGTCCAGATATACAGAGCTGTAGGGAGTGTATCCTGCCTGTTCCATTGCTACATTGAACACGATAATGAATTAGCCATTAATAATCTCATCATATGTAACTGCCTCAAAGAATATAGTGAACCGAAGTACTTACTGGTAAATCAGTATTAAGGGGCCTCCCAACGGGCCATCGTTTCCAACACCAAACCTGGAGTAGGTAGGAGCAACCCTCAAGGTTCGCATACCCTGAGGTGCGACGGCAGGCAACGCATAGCTGTCGATACGTCCATGCTAGGACTACGCTGGCCCAACTGTACGCCGTTATGTTCTCTCACAGCTGACGTAGTATGTCAAGGAAGATCCAGCTGATGGTGTTGCCCAAGGCGTCTGGGAAGAGGAAAGCACCAAGAAAGTGCCAGAGCCACACTCTAGCAAACCTATCGATCTGAGCCTCCTCAGCCTGTGGGTTCAAGTAATCAAAGTGTTCTGTGATCCAGGACAACGAAACACCAGAACTTTTTTCTAAAATTCACCAAAGAAAATGAGACCCAATGGCTATAGGAAAGCAATGCAAGTATTAAATAGGCTTGAATTGCTCACTTATTTTTCTTTGAAACCTCGTCGTCCGGTGGAAGAAAGCCAGTGAACTGAGCCACCAGCTCCCTCCAATGATCGTTGTCAACTATACCCGTCACTGGAAGTCCTCCCAACCGAAGGCCAAAGATAGCCTTCACGTCCTGCATGGTCAAGGTCATCTCGCCGCAAGGTAGGTGTAACGTGTGGGTCTCAGGCCTCCACCTATTATAAAAATAGAATGACTGTTAGTTGACTCAAATTTGTTATAAGAATGTTTACGTACAAAGAAGGCACTCGCACCTGTCTATAGCTGTAGTAAGTAGTGCTGGATCAAGGGGCGGAAGACCGTAGTTGATAACACAGACAAGCTCGAGGAAGCCGGCATGGCGTATATACGGCGCGTAACGCTCGTCCCACTGGTGCGCTCTGGTGTGCGTGCGGGGCCTCAAAGAAGGCAAGGCCACCTCTATGTCGGTGTCACTCAAGATGTGTGCTCGGTGCTAGTCGTCGTACTTGTGGCAGAACCTCCTAAATTATAGGGCCCACATGCATCTGTAACTGTCCAACGACCTTTGACATCTATGCATATGTTCCCGGTAACTTAAGAAGACTATCGGGTGTCCTCGGGGAACCTCGAATCATCCACAATTTTCGAGCAGGATCACATTACAAATTCATTGCAGTATTACAACAGTTTATTCAAATATCTACACCAGAGTAAATCAGCGGAAGTCTTACAATAATATAGTTTACAAACCATTTGTTTTAAACCATACAACTAAGTTCGATAATTATTACAAACCAAAGTAGTGGAGTGGCATTATAATATATTACAAAACACACAATTTAAGCTGCCCTACTCAAGGACCACACATTTACTTATCGTCATCGCACTGAACAACAGTCATGCAGCACGATCCAAAATAGATCTGCTCATGAGCCTCACCTGCAACAAGGGTCAACGAACCCTGAGTACAAAAGTACTCAACAAGACTTAACCAAAATAAAACTGATAGAACTCAAGAATGCAGGCTCAGGGATTCAAGGTATGGCTTTAGCAATAATCAAAGTTCTTTGCGTAATAGCTCTTTAACAAAATTCTTTGTATCAACATTTAAAATTTCATAATATCATATACAAAGCTGAGACAATCCGCATTGAGATCATGAAACTTCATATCCAACACTTTCTCAAACCGTCCTCAAGTTCCAGTTATTAAACTACGATGATGAACAGAGAGTTGAGTCTCCATAACCGAGGAGCAACGACGATTCGAACTGATTAAAACCCAGCTGGGAATTCTAGACCACACGACATATGAAGGTCCCTGACCTACATATACCAACCTACCCTCAGGTCCTCTAAAACAAGAACAGATCCGCACCACCCGAGAATACAGTACTCCACCAATCTAGCCCATTGCCACGTGGGTACACGCTATTCCCGCCATCTCTCCACTCCCAGTGCGCGAGTAGCCATTCTCGTAATAGAATCGCTAAGTTAAGGCTTACCGGAGTATGTGGTTAGTACTACAAAATCTCATCTCACACAGTTCAACAACGGACGGACCTTAATCGACACAGGCGGAAAGAACCCGCTCACAAGACCTCCATGTCTTGTGGCTCACACACACCGAGTCCGCCCAGTCTAGATTTATTACTCCACATGCTCATATCACATGATCACATAAGTAACCAAGCGTAACCAAAGATCCATTTAAAATTCGCAGGTGACAGGTAATCACCCAACTTTTGTCTGTCTAAGCATAGCTAAGCTTAACTAGGCATATACGAATTAAAGCTGGTAACAAGATAGATATGGAAAAACAAGGTTGGTAATGCACCAATTAGGTTTTCACTCAACTCCTAATCACTTAATGCAGTATATAAAAGCAAAAACGAAATCAATTTGTAAAACACAAGGTAGGTTTAAATGCATCCGGGGCTTGCCTTCGTTGACGGAAAAGTCCGGTTCAGGAGTCGTACCACAAATATCCACCCCGACCTCAACCAATGGATTAACCTCCTCAACCACTTGATTAACTACCACGTGTTCACCTTCATTCACTACACGTATTAATAATGCCATGTTTAACATGATGCGAGATATAAAACTGATGCTCGACGATGGATGCAAAAGTAATAACTTGAATACAACTTTCCTTCGCGGTACAGTTATAAGTCAAACTAACTAAACCTTTTTCGCAACACGTAATTCAATTGCCAAGGATTATCAACAACTAATGACCCAAGGACATCATTCAATCCAAAATTCAAACAAAACCAAAATCATTAAAGGTTACTATTTGCTTTTATGAATTAATTATTTAATTAAGAATTATGAAATAAATCAACTTATTCCAATTGAGCTCAAAATTTTTGTAAATGTTCATCACATGGTAACTAAGTGGCAAAACAATTTTCATAATTTTTGGATAAATAAATAAGCCTAGAAAAATCATGGAAACTCATTTATTAATTAATTGAGCAATTTTTATCACATCCAAAAAGTATTGAAAAACAACATTTCATATTTTTCTAAATAATATACATCACATAGAGGTCACACAAAAAGTTTCATAATTTTTGGAGCTCTAATTAAATCTACACAAAAATAATAAAAATATACACTATTCATTTATTTCTGAAAAAGGAAAAATCATTTTTCAAATCACCCGCTCACTGACAAGGTGACCCCACCTGTCATCCCCGACCTCCGCGCGTTGACCACGGCAGCGACGGTTCTGACCAGCGATAACTCGCCACCGGTGAAACCTCCGGCCACGACGACGGTACCAACACATTCCCCACAACCCAACGCATCGATTGGAGTCACTAGCTTGAGCAATTATAGCAGGATTCGAGCTTGACGCCGGCCATGGTGGCCACGACAGCGTGGCTACGCTACACCGACGAAACGATGGCGGTAGCAGTTAAACCAATAGCCTAAGAAGACTCAGGAGCTCACCACAAACGCGCTGGAGTCGATGGTTGAACCGAAAGATCAACGGAGATATTGGTCGACGTTCCCAGCAACTCTGGCGGCGCAAGCGACGGTGACGGCGGTTAACCGAAGACTGCAGTGGACAAAATGGTCAATCAATGAGGCAGCAAGAACCACGGCAACAAGGCGAAGCCAGAGCTGTGCAAAGTAGGGACAGAGGCGCACTAGAGAGCCACGGCCATGGTGAAGCGCACTCGATGGAAAGTTTTGCCGGCCGCGAGGAAGAAACACGATGAGCGATGGTTCCCGGCGAAGTCAAGCCACAAGGACTAGTTTGCTAGATGCGTAAGGAACTAGTGGAGCTGGGACACACTTTGCTGCGATGGCGCAGGCGCTGGTTCGACGGCGAGGGCTCGATGGAAATGATCGGCGACGTCGGGAAAAGCAGAGCGTGGAAGCGGGGACAAACGGCGGCGGCTCAGTCCTTATAACACGACTCAGAAGCAAGGAGAAGCCACGCCACAGCCTTCACCGCGCCAGCACAACGCCAAAAAGGGCCACGTGCGCGCCTGGAACCGAAACGAAGGTCGCCGGCGATGTAGCTTAAGCGGCGAGCACTGTTCAACTTAATTACAGAATTGCCATCCGTTTTAAAATCCAAATTACTCCCAAATTTATGTAACAACTCAAAAATCTCCAAAAACAAAAGTTGTTCAAAATTCAAAGTTCTACAACTTTGCTTTTATAACCATACCCAAATTCGGTCTACATTTTGAAATGCAAATTTGAATTCAAAAGGGGACACTTTAAGTACATTTCGCCTTTTCAAATTACTTCAAATTTTATCTAAACAACTTTGAAAACTCCAAAAACAAACTTTGTACAACTCAACAAACTCTACATTTTTGCTTTAAGGCTCAACCCCAAAATGTACTTCATTTTTGAAATAGGTTTTTCGGGTCAAAACTAATCGCTGGAAATCAGGGTTTTCGAAACTTCAAATCCAAACCAAAGTTTGAACTTAATTCAAACCATACAAGGCAACACTCATAACATAAATGTAAACTTGTTTTAGTGAATGCATATCAAAGTTTGCAATATGACCAAATGCCTTGCAATGCATATGATGACATGTTAGTTTTAGTATTTAAACACCCGAGGTGTTACAATCCTTCATTTTAGTCCACCTATCTGACACTATAGTCCACCTATATGATGACCAAAAGCTGGAGATAAACTGTGTACCCCTATCTGACACTATAGTCTTTGGTACTCCATGGAGGCTCACAATTCGCTCTAAATACATCTTGGCATATCTTAGAGTGGGATATGTATTCTGGACTGGGAGAAAATGTGCTGACTTGGTTAGCCGATCTACAATAACCCATATTGAGTCAAATCCCTTTGATGTCTTGGGTAGACCAACAATAAAGTCCATACTAATGTCCTCCCACTTCCAAGCTGGAATAGGCAATGGTTGTAATTCTCCAGCATACCTCAAATGTATAGCTTTCACTTTCTAACAAGTATCACACTTTGTTATATACCTAGCAATCTCTATCTTCATTTTAGTCCACCAAAATCTTTGTTTTAAGTCATGGTACATCTTATTGCTTCCCGGATGGATAGATAACCTAGTAGCATGTGCCTCTTCAAGAATTGACTGTCTCAATTTAGGAACTTTTGGTACCACCAGACGATTCTTAAACCATAGCACACCTTTATCATCTATGCTGAAGCATTCCACTTTTCAATTTCTGACTCTTTCCTTGATATGGTCTATACCCTTGTTTTCTTTCTGAGCGGCAATAATCTGGTCTCGAATATTGGCTTCAACCATTATGTTGGTCAAACTACCTTGTTGAATTACCCCTACATTCAAATTCTCCATCTCTTGACATAAAGTCAAACCCATAGTTCTTACTGTCAGGCAATTGCAATAACTCTTGTGACTTAGGGCATCTACAACTACATTTGCTTTTCCAGGGTGATAATGCACTTCCAAGTCATAATCCTTAATCAGTTCTAACCATCTTCTTTGTCGCATGTTCAATTCTGACTGAGTGAAGATATACTTTAAACTCTTATAGTCTGTATAAATATGGCACGTATTACCAAGCAGGTAATGCCGCCAAATCTTCAGAGCATGGACAACTGCTGCTAACTCCAGATCATGAGTCGGATAGTGTTCTTCACATTGCTTAAGTTGTCTGGAAGCATAGGCAATGACTCGGCCTTCTTGCATCAATACACATCCAATACCAATACCCGAAGCATCACAATAAACATCAAATGGCTTCTCGATATCAGGTTGGGCTAATACTGGTGCAGTGGTTAACAGTCTTTTCAAAGTCTGGAAAGCCTCTTCACAATTAGATGACCAGACAAACTTGACTTGGTTCTTCAACAACTCAGTGATGGACTTTGATACTCTAGAGAAATCTGGAATAAACCGACGGTAATACCCCACTAATCCCAGAAAACTCCGAACCTGATGAACTATGGTTGGCGGTTTCTAATGAAGCACATCCTTAACTTTGCTTGGATCCACTGCAACTCCTTCAGCTGACAAAACATGTCCAAAAAACTGTACTTCCTTAAGCCAAAAATCACACTTGCTGAACTTGGCATATAGTTGATGTTTTCTCAAGCGGTTCAGAACAATTCTGAGATGTTCCACATGTTCATGTTTGTTCTTGGAATATACTAGAATTTCATCTATAAACACCACTACAAACTTGTCTAGCTCAGGCATGAATACTGAATTCATCAGATACATGAAATGAGCTAGAGCATTTGTCAAACCAAAAGATATTACCAAGTATTCATATAATCCATATCTTGTGGTAAATGCCATTTTGGGAATATCCTCAGGCTTAATCTTGATTTGGTGATAGCCTGACCTCAAATCTATCTTAGAGAAAACTTTGGCTCCGGCCAGTTGATCAAAAAGTAAATCTATCCGAGTTAAGGGATACTTATTCTTAATGGTCACTTCATTCAACGGACGATAGTCAACACATAACCTCAGGGTCTCATCTTTATTTTTCACAAATATTGCCGGACATCCCCAAGGTGATGAACTAGGTTGGATAAACCCCTTATCAATCAATCCTTGCAACTGAGTCTTCAACTCGGCTAACTCCTTAGGTGGCATCCTATAAGCTCTCCGAGAAATCAGAGCTATCCTAGGTTTCAAATCTATGTTAAACTGGACATCCCTATCAGGTGGTAGACTGGGTAAATCTTCAGGAAACACATCAGGAAATTCACACACTACCGGGATATCTCTAATCTCCTTGATAGCAGTTGCACAAACTTTGCCCACTGATCTTCTTAAGGTTAGAAGTTGGATGAGAAGTTGAGAAGTATTATCTGGCAAACTCACCCTTATAGTTCTATTCAAAGCATCTATAACAGCCTTATGCTGATACATCCAATTCATTCCCAAAATTACATCTATATCCTAATCCTTTAGGATAATCATGGTAGTGAGAAAAATATGCCCACCCAGGTTTATGGGTACCTGGTATACCATTTCCTTAGTACACAGACGTCCCCCGGGCGACTGTATAAAGAAATTTTCCTTTGTTGCCCCAATTGAAATTTCATACTTCACGACAAATGTTCTATTGATGAATGAATGCGATGCGCCAGAATCAAAAAGTATAACAGCAGGATGGTCAGTGATAGGAAACATACCCATCATCACTGGCTCCCCTTCAGGAATTTCCCCAGCTTGAATGTAGAACACTCGTCCTGTCTTCCTTTCATCTTTGCCCTTCTGAGCATTCTGATTGTTGTTCTTGTTCTGTACTTGACTCTGTTGTTGATTTGTAGGGGCCTTCTGATAATTTGGATTAGATTGCCTTGGATACAGACATTCCCTCAAGAAATGACCAGGCTTGCCACAATTGAAACAGGGATACTTGTGACCCTAGGGTGTTGGAGCACTGACACCAGAAGTATTCGTCTGTTGTGGATTCTGATAAGTCATAGCAGGACGGACATTGGATTGTTGCCTAGATTGAAACTGCGGCGGACGATAAGGAGGATGATAATGGTTGACTGGATGATAAATCACCCTCTACCTCTTTAGATTTCCCCCAAAAGATCTAGACGACATATTCTTTTTCTTTTTTATCTCCTTATGTTGCCGATACTTTTCCTCTGAAGCAATTGAAATATTCACTGCCTCATGATAAGTAACATTAGTACAAGTAGTCATCATTGTCTGCAGTTTGGCACTCAGACCTCTCATGAACCATTTCTTTTTCTTGGCATCCGTATTGACATGTTCCGATGCATACTACGACAGGTGATTGAATCTTCCCACATACTGCATAACTGTTTGATCCCCTTGCCTCAAAGCAAGGAATTCATCCAACTTCATAGCCATAACTTCCTCTGGGATATAATGGGCTCTGAAAGCAGTACGAAACTCCATCCAAGTTAACGGAACACCTGTGGGTTGCATGGCCATAAGATTTGCATACCAAGCACCGGCTGCTTCTCTAAGTTGCTGAGTAGCAAACACCGGTTTCTGAAACTCTATGCATGGAATAAGATCAAATTTCTGCTCCATGGTCCTGAGCCAGTCATCAGCCTCCAGTGGTTCGTCGGCCTTGGTGAACACTGGGGGTTTTGTATCTATGAAGTCCACATATGTAGCCTCATGCTTGGGATGATTTCGACCATGATTCCCATGCATCTGATTCTGATTACTCTGAGCCATCTCATGAAGCAAACAAGAATTTTCAATAGTCACATTGACTAATGCAGCGATAGCATCAGCCAGATTTGTTGGAACTGGTGGCGGATTGGGGATATCATCATCATCTTGTGAAGTACAAGGAATATGAGAACCCCGCGTATGACGCATCTATTCATAACAAACCAAACTTTACTCACAAGCCTTTATTGATTGATAAAAGAGCGTACTACAACTCATTACACGGGTTTTACTTATTTAAACACAAGCCCGCATCTAAACAAGACTGCTTAACTTTAACTAGAACAAACTATTACACAACTCTACTCCTTTCCTTGATCACTTCAAACTTCAGGCTCGGTATCCATTCCCGAAATATTACCGCTTCATTATCACTTTCATCGATCATTACTAATTCTTCGGGATCTTCTTCTTCTTCTTCTTCTTCTTCTTCCGATTCACTAACATCGGCAAGGATAACACCTGGGTCTATTGCATTAGCTTGGGGTTCATGATTAGGATCCAGGAGATTGCTTAGCCTATGAACTTCCTCATGCAGATAGGTATTATGCTCTTCTAAGTCTTCTACATAAAATTCTAACTCATGAGTTCTAGCTCTAGCTACATTCTCTCTATGCCAAGCTTCATTTCTTCCTTCTACCATACGAACTAACATACATTCGTAGTTCCTATGAGCGATGGTGAGACGTCTTAATTGCTCATGTAATCTGCCCACCTGGATGGCATCCATAGCCCTATCTCTAGTAGCTTGGGCTAACTCTGTAGAAATCCTCTGTATCTCTGCCTGAGGATCAGGCCTAGAGCTACTACTGCTAGCACCATCATTCCTAGGGGCAAGTTGATGGCGAGGAACTCCTTTGGATCCAGTGGACTTATGGGGTGTCTTCTTGGTACGAGCCATACTATAGGAAGCAAGATCAATCCGAGTAAGACCATTTAATCAAAGTCTAATGAGCAGTCAGGATGGATTACACAACTCAACCTAGACTCACTACCCAACCCTGACTCAGAGGTGAAGGAAGTAACAAGTGAATTAATCATGATGCATGAATCGTTCTTACAAACAAAAACATCAAAGCTTATAAGGTACATAAACAACAGTTGTTTTCATATAGGGCATAATAAGATTACTACTCCACCACATAAAGCCTTTTAATCAAATAAGGAATGGGGAGAATGAAATAAGATAAGTTAGAAGCAATTTGGACTAAATTAACAAGTTAAATAGATTTGTCCCAAATCATTTTGAATGTTTTTGTAAAACAATACAACAAAGACTTGTAATGATCGCTCTGATACCATTATGTGGCAGAACCTCCTAAATTATAGGGCCCATATGCACCTGTCACTGTCCAACAACCTTTGACATCTATGCATATGTTCCCGGTAACTTAAGAAGACTGTCGGGTGTCCTCGGGGAACCCCGAATCATCCACAATTTCCGAGCAGGATCACATTACAAAGTCATTGCAGTATTACAATAGTTTATTCAAATATCTACACCAGAGTAAATCATCGGAAGTCTTACAATAACATAGTTTACAAACCATTTGTTTTAAACCATACAACTAAGTTCGATAATTATTACAAACCAAAGTAATGGAGTGGCATTATAATATATTACAAAACACATAATTTAAGCTGCCCTGCCCAAGGACCACACATTTACTTATCGTCATCGCACTGAACAACGGTCATGCAGCACAATCCAAAACAGATCTGCTCATGAGCCTCATCTGCAACAAGGGTCAACGAACCCTGAGTACAAAAGTTCTCAACAAGACTTAACCAAAACAAAACTGATAGAACTCAGGAATGCAGGCCCAGGGATTCAAGGTATGGCTTTAGCAATAATCAAAGTTCTTTGCATAATAGCTCTTTAACAAAATTCTTTGTATCAACATTTAAAATTTCATAATATCATATACAAAGCTGACACGATCCGCATTGAGATCATGAAACTTCATATCCAACACTTTCTCAAACCATACTCAAGTTCCAGTTATTAAACTATGATGATGAACAGAGAGTTAAGTCTCCATAACCGAGGAGCAACGACGATTCGAACCAATTAAAACCCAGCTGGGAATTCTAGACCACACGACATATGAAGGTCCCCGACCTACATATACCAACCTACCCTCAGGTCCTCTAAAACAAGAACGGGTCCACGCCACCCGAGAATATAGTACTCTACCAATCCAGCCCATGCTATTCCCGCCATCTCTCCACTCCCAGTGCGCGAGTAGCCATTCTTGTAATAGAATCGCCAAGTTAAGGCTTACCGGAGTATGTGGTTAGTACTACAAAATCTCATCTCACACAGTTCAACAACGGACGGACCTTAATCGACACAGGCGGAAAGAACCCGCTCACAAGACCTCCATGTCTTGTGGCTCACACACACCGAGTCCGCCCGGTCTAGATTTATTACTCCACATGCTCATATCACATGATCACATAAGTAACCAAGCGTAACCAAAGATCCATTTAAAATTCGCAGGTGACAGGTAATCACCCGACTTTTGTCTGTCTAAGCATAGCTAAGCTTAACTAGGCATATACGAATTAAACCTGGTAACAAGGTAGATATGGAAAAACAAGGTTGGTAATGCACCAATTAGGTTTTTACTCAACTCCTAATCACTTAATGCAGTATATAAAGCAAAAACGAAATCAATTTGTAAAACATAAGGTAGGTTTAAATGCATCCGGGGCTTGCCTTCGTTGACGGAAAAGTCCGGTTCAGGAGTCGTACCACAAATATCCACCCCGACCTCAACCGATGGATTAACCTCCTCAACCACTTGATTAACTACCATGTGTTCACCTTCGTTCACTACACGTATTAACAATGCCATGTTTAACATGATGCGAGATATAAAACTGATGCTCGACGATGGATGCAAAAGTAATAACTTGAATACAACTTTCCTTCGTGGTACAGTTATAAGTCAAACTAACTAAACCTTTTTCGCAACACGTAATTCAATTGCCAAGGATTATCAACAACTAATGACCCAAGGACATCATTCAATCCAAAATTCAAACAAAACCAAAATCATTAAAGGTTACTATTTGCTTTTATGAATTAATTATTTAATTAAGAATTATGAAATAAATCAACTTATTCCAATTGAGCTCAAAATTTTTGTAAATGTTCATCACATGGTAACTAAGTGGCAAAACAATTTTCATAATTTTTTGATAAATAAATAAGCCTAGAAAAATCATGGAAACTCATTTATTAATTAATTGAGCAATTTTTATCACATCCAAAAAGTACTGAAAAACAATATTTCATATTTTTCCTAAATAATATACATCACATAGAGGTCACACAAAAATTTTCATAATTGTTGGAGCTCTAATTAAATCTACACAAAAATAACAAAAATAGACACTGTTCATTTATTTCAGAAAAAGGAAAAATCATTTTTCAAATCACCCGCTCACTGACAAGGTGACCCCACCTGTCATCCCCGACCTCCGCGCGTTGACCACAGCAGCGACGGTTCTGACCAGCGATAACTCACCGCCGATGAAACCACCGGCCACGGCGACGGTACCAACACATTCCCCACAACCCAACGCATCGATTGGAGTCATTAGCTTGAGCAATTATAGCGGGGTTCGAGCTTGACGCCGGCCATGGCGGCCACGATGGCGCGGCTGCGCTACACCAGCGAAACAATGGTGGTAGCAGTTAAACCAACGGCCTAAGAAGACTCAGGAGCTCACCACGAACGCGCTAGAGTCGATGGTCGAACCGAAAGATCAACGGAGATACTAGTCGACGTTCCCAGCAACTCCGGCGGCGCAAGCGACGGTGATGGTGGTTAACCGGAGACTGCAGTGGACAAAATGGTCAATCAATGAGGCAGCAAGAACCACGGCAACAAGGCAAAGCCGGAGCTGTGCAAAGCAGGGACAGAGGCGCACCGGAGAGCCACGGCCACGGTGAAGCGCACTCGACGGAAAGTTTTGCCGGCCGCGAGGAAGAAACACGATGAGCGATGGTTCCCGGTGAAGTCAAGCCACAAGGACTAGTTTGCTGGACGTCCAAGGAACTAGCGGAGCTAGGACACGCTTTGCTGCAATGGCGCAGGCACTGGTTCGACGGCGAGGGCTCGACGGAAATGATCGGCGACGTCGGGAAAAGCAGAGCGAGGAAGCGGGGACAAACGGCGGCGGCTCAGTCCTTATAACGCGACTCAGAAGCAAGGAGAAGCCACGCCACGGCCTTCACCGTGCTAGCACGACGCCAAAAAGGGCCATGCACGCGCCTAGAACCGAAACGAAGGTTGCCGGCGATGTAGCTTAAGCGGCGAGCACTGTTCAACTTAATTACAGAATTGCCATCCGTTTTAAAATCCAAATTACTCCCAAATTTATGTAACAACTCAAAAATCTCCAAAAACAAAAGTTGTTCAAAATTCAAAGTTCTACAACTTTGCTTTTATAACCATACCCAAATTCGGTCTACATTTTGAAATGCAAATTTGAATTCAAAAGGGGACACTTTAAGTACATTTCGCCTTTTCAAATTACTTCAAATCTTTTCTAAACAACTTTGAAAACTCCAAAAACAAACTTTGTACAACTCAACAAACTCTACATTTTTGCTTTAAGGCTCAACCCCAAAATGTACTTCGTTTTTGAAATAGGTTTTTCGGGTCAAAACTAATCGCTGGAAATCAGGGTTTTCGAAACTTCAAATCCAAACCAAAGTTTGAACTTAATTCAAACCATATGTCGGTGTTTCGTACAAGCACCGGCAAGTAAATTTATAGTAATGCGCGTTAGGCTCGGATGGTGCGCTAAAGGACACAAGATTTATACTGGTTCGGGCCGAAAGTCCCTACGTCCAGTTTGTTGCTGCTCGTGTTATTAGCACCGTGAACGGTTTGTAGTAAGGGGTACAAACGATCGAGAGAGGGACTGGTCCCAAGTCTCTGATGGAAGGGTTGAAGGGAGGTCAAGAGGTTCGAAGCCACTTGACTGTGTGTATCTGAGTGTCGTATTGTTCGGTCTTAAGAGTCCGTCCTTTTGATGGAGGAAGCGCATCCCCTTTTATAGAGGAAGGGGGTGGTTTTACAAGGGCGAGGGTTTAGGATGTATATTCTACTTAGTCTTGTGGCTCACGTCTACCCAATCCTCCTCCTTCATTCTGATGAGTGCGAAGGAAGATAGGCGCCTACAATACTGTTGATGTCTCTGTAGAATGTCAGGTTGATTACAGAATGCTACCCTGCGCAGGGTGTGGGCTGTAGTACAGTGGTTTTGACTTATTGGCCTCTCCCAGCCTTGCTCCGCACGCCTTCTGGTTCCTGTGAGTCTTCATCGGAGGGACGAGGGGTCGGGGTCCGGAGCGACGACGTGGTCAAGGCCTTCTAACTTGGCGGACCTGAGGGGTCGGGAAGCGGGTGCCGCTCCCTTGGGTCCATAGCATGGTGACGGAATGTCCGTCGTGCATAGAGATATTAAGTCCTTTTCTAGAGCATAGCGGTTGTCATATATCTTCGTCGGGTTGCATGTCCTAGGGCTGAAGGCGGCGCCTACAACTCTACAGGGCAAGGAGCACGCACCTGTACAACCTTTCAGGCTCTGCGGCGCCCGGAAGGGTCTAAAGCACCTGTCCTATCATCCCCTGGCAGTACTTTTCCTGCCAGGGCGCAGGGTATGGTCCTTGGAGCCATGGTTGACCCGAACATCTTGTCTTGCCCTGTACTTATCATCTTGAGGGAATGGGGAGAAGTTGTCAGGGAGGATGAATCCAATCTTTAGATATGGAGCAGGGTGAGACTCGTTCCTTGCCGTCGGGCGAAACAGAGACCAATTCCTATCTCTCGGGTGAGACCGACCTCACCCCTTTGGGGTCGGGTGAGGCAGAATCTATCCCTCAGCCCTCGAGCGAGACCGAGCCTGTCCCAATGGCATCGGGTGAGATGGAGTTTATCCCTTAGCCCTCGGGCGAGACCGAGCCTATCCCAATGGCGTCGGGCGAGATGGAGTTTATCCCTTGGCCCTTGGGCGGGACCGAGCCTGTCCCAATGGTGTCGGGCGAGACGGAGATTAACCTTGAGCCCTTGGGCGAGGCAGAGTCATCTCCCAAAGGCGTCGGACGAGGCGGAACCAAACTTCTGTCACCCGAACAAGGGATGAAACGACGCCCTTATGCGTCCAAAAGTTTTTCATGTTCGGTGGTTATTGGTTCCACCTTCTAGGGTACCCCGGTATTAGGTCCCCGACAGTAGCCCTCGAGGCTCTAGGTGATTCAAGTAGAACCGCCTGGAGTGTGTTTTTTGACTTCGTTGAAGTTACTTTGCCAGAGGGTGCGCGCGAGTGCACCCGATGGGTGTAGCCCCCGAGCCCCCGAGTGATTCGAGTAGAGTCGCCCGGGGGGTTGTATCGGTCCCTTCGCAGGTAAGGCTGAAGGACTTAGTTTTTTATCAACTGGATGTTTTTCCGAGTGGGTCGTGGCATCCCGTTCGCTGGGAACTGATTCAGGGCTGACCTAACTGGTGCTTCTACCCTTGATTTCGGATCGTTCGCGGATCCTTTCTTAGTTGGGCTGGCCGGCGAGCTTCTGGGCCCTAGGTGGGCCAAAGAAAAAAGAACAGGCCTTCGTGGCTTGCGTTTCCCAGGTGGGTAGAGAGTCTGGATTCGCCTGGGGAAGGCAAACCGTCCGAGATTTTTGGGGTGAGAGGATAGGGACTGCGGGCGCGTGTCCCACGACGTGACGCAGTGGCACGCGTGGCAGGCCCGGAGATCGAGGCGGACGGTTGCCCTTCTCGCATCCGTCGCCCCCTATAAAACCACGGGGTTCGCCCCCAAGGTTCCGTATTTCGCTCCCCTGCCTTTGCGTTCTGAAACATCCGCCACCAATCGTCCCAGCCTCCTACGCCCGCATCGCCACCGTCGACCGGCTTGCGTTCGTGTTGTAGTCGCCGTCAAGCTCGTGCCTGCCCTCCCCCCCTACTGCTTTAATGGAGTTGTGGGGCAGATCAAGCATCACCTCCTGGCGTCTGGAGGGCCTTGTCCGCCATGGCCTTCTCCGCCCACTGTCCGCCGTCTAGGAGTGGCTGCTACCTGGCGACGAGGGTGAGCCGGTGCCGCCTGAAGGGTATGTCGTCTCTTTTGCCATCTTCCATGAGCGGGGATTCGGGGTACCTACGCATAGATTCCTTCGGGGGCTGCTGGATTACTATGAGGTAGAGCTGCAGCATCTAACTCCCAATGGGATTCAACACATGGCAGCGTTTGTTGCCCTGCGTGAGGGTTTCCTGGGGATCGATCCCCATTTTGATCTGTGGCGGTATTTCTTTAACATTAGTTTGTCAAAGAGGAAGATTGGGGGGAAAGATGTGAACGCGTCGATGGGATGTGCCAGCATTCATCTGCGTCATACCCGGTCGAGGGGTTACCCATACATGCGTCTGGCGACATCCAACAAGGGATGGCACTCACAGTGGTTTTATGTTAGGGATGATGTGAGTGCCATCCTACCGAAGTATACTGGATGTCTTATTGTGGATGTTCCGGAGTCGTGGGGCTGGGGCGTCTAGTCCAAAGACAAGAAACACATCTCTGACCTTCTTTCCACCCTCCAAGCCCTAAAGGATCGGGGTGTAAAGGGGACGGGGATTATCGGTGCCTACCACGCAAGGAGGGTGGCGCCCCTGATGGCGCGTGTGCTTCCCCTACATCGGATGATGCCTGGGATATCGTTCGAGGGGACGGTGCTCGTTGACGAGGCGCTCCCTTACTCGGAAGTGGCGCAGCGTATCAAGGAGGCGACGGAACCGACAAAGGATTCTGTAGGCAGGGTCCTCGACATTATGTATCCGGTGCCCGGACACCCCCCAATGCGGCCGGAGCCTGGATTCTTTGAATTCGTAAGCCCTCTTCTCCCGTGCTCTTTTCTTTTTCCTTGATCTCCCTTTTTTAACACTTGCTTTATGATGTTGGGACCAGTCGAGGGGGCTGGTCTTCAAGGACAGTCTGGTTCCACTGCCGAAGGACAAGGTCGTGGTGGCGGCGAATCGACTCGTGGCCGAGCAGGACAAGAAAGCAAGGGAGGAGATGAAGAAGGTGAAACGACTGAAGCAGGAGGCACGGGATCAGGGAGAGGACGTGAGCAGTGAGGACGACAACGATGATGATGATGACAACGACGACGACGAGGTAGCTGTCGGCGTGGATTGGGACGTCCTGGAGGACGAGGACACGCTGACAAGTGGCCACCCATCCGTGCAGGGGCCCTTCCCTTTCCACGTGGAGGGAAGTGAATCGATGAGGTCAGTGGAGGCCGGCGAGTCCGCCGCTTCGCATGGTGTGCCGGCCGAGGACCGATGGATGGGGGAGGGCGGGTTTGCTGCCGCCAACCCCGAGGCGACAATGGAGGGGAGCAGCTCTGGTGCTGCACCCCGTGAGACGATGGAGGGGGGCGGCTCCGGTGCCGCGCCCGACGAGATGATGGAGAGGAGCAACTCCGGTGCCGCACCTGATGAGATGAACCCCCCTGCCCCGGAGCAGGGGGCAGGCTTGAAACGGTCCCGCCCAGATGAGTCGGGGCAGGGATCTGGGGATCCGTCCCCAAAATGCTTCCATCGGCCGAGGACGTCAACGTAAGCTGCTGATTCCCCTGTTTTCATCCTTTTTCCATTTCTATTTTGACTTAATGGTTATTACCTTTGTGCAGGTTCTTGCAGATGGGTCACCCCCTGGGGCTGGCGCCCAAGAAGAGTCTCGCCCTTCAAGCGGGATAGACGGCGTCGCCCGGAGTCACCCCCATTTTGGGCAGGAGTGGTGCCGACGTCGGGGCCGCGTTGGCCGACCCGACGGCGCCCGTTGTGGCTCCCACGCCCACGGAGGTTACTGAGCGAGCGGCCTCCTCCATGGTGGACGTGGAACAGCCGGCCGAGGGCCGCATATCGCCGGTGGAGGTGGTTGTGACCGCGCCAAGCCAGGATCAGCCGGGCGCGGTCGTGGTGGTGCCCGAGGGCGTAGTGCAATCCGCGTCACCAGGGGCCCAGGTGGATCCGCCTGTGGCGCTCGAAGTGGCCCAGACGGAGGAGGGTCTAGCCAAAGGGTCCTCGAGTGCAGCGCTGGTGCCGCACAGGGTCAGGAGGGAGCCGCCCTCGGCCACTTTGTCGGGAGGAAGCCGCTCCCCTGCGCGGGGGGAGCCGCCGCTCTAGTGGATGGCCGCTTAGGACCCGACGTCGGCTCTTTTCTCGCTCGATGATCATTCTGAGAGCATGGAGCAGGAGGGTCTTGACATCGGGATCTTGACCATACTGAACACCCTGGACCAGGCCAGAGGAGCCCTCCGTGAGATCGTTATCCCTACTACTCAGGTATTTTCTGGGCTTTCCTCTTTCTTTGCATGTTTTTGTGTTTTCGCATTTCTGATACCTGTCTTCTTCCTCTTCAGGTTCTTGTTGCTCGTAGCTAGAATAAATCCCAATTCCTCCGTGAGCAGAAGGTGGAGTGGGATCACCTCTCTGAGGAGGCCCGGCTGTGAGCAGACATGGCCGCCCAGCTTGCTACCACCCAGGAGCGGGAGGCCCAGGCGCGTTAGGACATGGAGGAGGCCCACGGGATGTTCGAGGATCTGCCGGCAAGGTCTAAGCTGGATGGGGAGGAGATTGCCAGGCTCCAAAAAGAGCGAGATGAGCTGCTGCAGAGGAATGCTGCGGCCAATGAGAAGGCCGGCGAAGTCCTGAAGGAGCTGGAGATGGAGCGGGAACTCCGGCGGGAGGCTGAGAGTAGGGCCATGGCCCTCCAGCAGAAGGTGGACGAGGATGTCGAGGTGGTCCGCTCTCTCTAGGCGAAGCTCGGTGACGCGGTGAATCGAAGGTTGAGCGCTGAGAACGTCTCCGTCAAGCTGGAAAAAGAGGCTGCCTATGCGCAAAGGGCCCTTCAGGTTGAGAGCGATGAGCACGATCTTCTACAAGATGTGGTCGGGGTGGTCCTTAATGCCCTGAATGTGACGGAGCCGGTGGAGACCAGCCCGCTCATGGCTCGTGTCACAGGTATCACGGCTCGGGTGGGCCAGCTTGAGGAGAGTGCCTTTCACGCCAGGATTACCCAGGCCTTCACCGTCGCCCACGCTCATTACGAGAAGGAAATCAACCTGAAGGTGATGAGCGAAGGCTTCCTGTCCACCTATGAGGATGAAGAGCTAGAGGAAATGGAGGAGATGGTTGCTCGCCTTATGAAGAACCTAGCAGACAATCTGAAAGAGATGGTTCTCCCTCCACGGGAGTAATTAGTCGAACAATTTTGAGAACAACTTATATGTAATATGTGGACAAGTGTCGGTATTTTTCGAGTCTGGACGCTTTTTCGTGATTTTGCGTCGTAATTTCGTTTTGTTTGATTTTTTGCGATCTTACCAATCTGTTCCCCTGAATTATGCCGCTGGTCATGATGCGAGGAGATTGTTTCGAAAGAAAGAAAGGAGGTAGCCATACCTTAACCAGCCCCCGAGTAAGGTCCGACCCCCTGCATTTGCTAGGGTCGGGGGTTACTGGAGATCGGAACTGTGGTTTTGGTGACAGGGTCGACGAAGTCCATGGATGTCATCGCAATATTCCCCGCCCTGTCTTCCAACAGAAATCCCCAACTAGGGACTCTATGGGCTCGGCAAGGTGGGGCCTTTGAACCTGTGTCCCTGTATTGATTGGCTCGAGCCCTCGAGCCTTGTTAGGGTCTGATAGGGGTCGGCCGTTATTTGCGTGTTACCCCGTCCTCGGTTTTCGCAATCGGAGGGGCTAAGTGAACGACACTTGCCTCGATGGCTCGAGTATCGCGCTCAACGAGCTCACTAACGGGTACGTTTGTGTGGAATCTGGGTCCATCATTTGCTGATGGGGTCGGCAGAGCCCTCTGGTGGCACTCCACTACTTCTTAACTTGCCTCCCGGCATATGCCTGAGCCGTTCGATAGGCTCCGGTGGCCCGATGGCCTCTCCTCGATGGAGATTCTGTGGGTTTGGCTCGGGGTTAGAATCGAACGAGAGAAGGTCGAGACATCCCTGTCTGCTTCTGAGCGGGGTCAGGCAGGGCCGCTGGGGCTTGTCTCGGTTATCTCTCCCTAGCTCTGTTCGGCATGAGGCGGCCTCGAGCCCTTCGTGGGCCGACCTTCGAACCTCGGCCTATGGTCGCCTATATCGAATGAGGCGACGGCCGTTTCGTGATGCGACACGAAGCGTTGGGATGTTTTGCCTATGTATAATATAATCGAAATGAAGGCGGGGTCAGCAACGTTACCTTGGAGGTATGAGTGACGAAAGGCTCCTACCAAATGTGTCCGCGCGGGGTCCTGACAGCTTCTCCTTTTGGAGAGACTCTGTAGGCGGACCCCTCCGAACCCTTCTTGAGAAGGCAGACGTTGAAGTCGGAGATGCGAGGGGCGTTTGAGCATGGTTTTTCTGGTGAACAGAAACACCGTAGCCACCGAGGCGTAGGGTCTACTAGTTCGTCCAGTTTTACTCAAAGTTCTATGCCCGTATTCCGTACTTCTGGTTTCAAGCGTATGGAGGGGTCGGGTGAAGAGGATGTCTAGACTGGTAATCATCCTCAGCAACCCCTGAGTGATGTTCGTGTCCCCACCGTTTGACGGGGTTGGAAACTCGTGAATGAATTTTAATGCATAAAGTAAGAAAGCTGAGATGCTTATCTTTCTTTGGACGTTCGTTCGTCGTGTCTTCTGGGCCGAACGGCCGGCCCAGGAGATCCGAAAGGTCCTGTCATCAGATCGTCCGTGGTCCTACATGGGGAGGTGAAGGGTTGTCTGCCTATGTGGGTGCCTTAATTGCCACGTCCGGAGTGGGTCAGTAGCGGGCCATACCCAGGCAGTGCTCAGTTTGACCAAAGAGGGATGCCTCGTCGACCGGGGTGCGTCCCATCAGTTCCGGTGCGTCCCCTTAGATATCAATCAGCATTGATTCCGTATTTAAAGAGGGGAAGGGAGAGGGTTTTTCGTCCAACCTTTCGTCTTTCCTTAGCTACCGCGCCTCCTCTTTAAATAGGGAGGGGGAGAGGAGTTCTCATCCCACCTCCTCTTCTGCCTCCGAGCCGCTATCTCTCCTTCTTCTTCCTTTCCACCGAACGCGTCCGTGCATTGCGGCAATTCCAGAGTGAGGAAGAGTAATGCTAGAGAGAGAGAGAGAACTCACAAATTTGCTCATGAGTCTGGTGCGTGATGTCGAGCCGGAGGCTATCTAACGTAGATGAGATGGTGTGTGCTGCCCTTGCTGAGGAGTCGCTGCTGTTGAAGGAGAAGAGGCACCGGTGGGCGTCGTATGTCGTCGACTGCGTCGTCGTCCGCTGTGCTCCTCCTTTGGCGGGAGGCGTTTCCTGCCCATACGCCGTTGTCAGGGTTATGGCCGGGGATGATGGCGTAGTCCCCAGACGCCCTGGCGGTGGCGTCGCTGTCGAGGTTGTGGCTGATGACGATGGCGTAGTCCCCGGATGCTCTGGTAGAGGCGTCACAGATGGTGGCGCCTTCGAGGATCTAGCGAAGCGGCGGGATACCGGGATGTTGCCGATGGAGAGCGTGGCATGGCGACTGCAGTAGACGAGCTGGCCCGTGTACATGCCTCGGGCGTCGCCGATGGAGAGCGTGGCACGACGACCGCAGTAGACGAGCTGGCCCGTGTTCATGCCCCGGGCGTCGTCGATGGAGAGCGTGGCGCGGCGACCGCAGTAGTACTTGTAGTAGAGCTAAGCAGAGACTGTAATGAAATAGCTTTGTGGGGAAGCCCCCAAGTAAACAGTCCTCTAAATTTATAAGTATATTGTTCCTTTTTGTAATGAAATTGCTTTGTAAGTGACGAATTTGTGTAAAAAATGAACAAAATTACATCCTTTGCTTATGGCAAGCAATTTTTTATCTTTCTCCTTTCTGTAGGAATGATTTTAGTGCTTTCCGACCCTTCTCATGGTCTAAGTCATAAGAAGCTAGGAACGTGGGTGAACTAATTCTAATTGAACTGGTGAGCAAAGAGGTTGCAGCCGCTGGGGCATGGGTGTCTCGTAGTCCTACCAGTTGTATTCAGAATTGGTTCCCAAAATCTTAGCCCTTGGGACTCGTTTATGAGGCGAATGGAAAACTTAGAGAATGTTTGTAAGTATAACACAGGAGTTTTTTGCAAGCGTAATACTTGTATTACATATGTCATATGTTACGATCAAATGCCAGCCCCTGAGTGAGGTCTGTCCCCTCGCGATTTGCAGGGGTCGAAAGTCACTAAGGATCGGGGTTTTGTTATGACAAAATCTGATAAGGAAGAAGTGTAAGCTTATTTTAAGGATAGAAACGACGTAGCTGCTCGATGTTCCAGGCGTTGGTGAAGACCTCGCCGTTGATGGTTTTCAACCGGTAGGCGCCTGGGCGAAGTACTTCCGCGACGACGTAGGGCCCTTCCCAGGGCAGGGAGAGTTTGTGGCGGTCCTTGTTGCTCTGCACAAGACGGAGGACGAGGTCTTCGACGTTGAAGGCTCGACCCCGCACCCGTCGGCTGTGGTACCGTCGCAGCGCCTGCTGGTACTTAGCTGAACGGAGGAGGGCGATGTCGCGGGCTTCATCTAGCTGGTCCATGGCATCTTGGTGAGATGCTTCGGCCCCCTGTTCGTCGTATGCTCTGATTCTTGGTGCTCCGTAGTCGAGGTCCGTCGGGAGAACGGCCTCGGAACCATAGACCATGAAGAAAGGTGTGTAGCCGGTGGCCCAGCTAGGAGTTGTCCTTAGGCTCTAGAGCACGGCCGGGAGTTCAGCTAGCCAGCGTGCGCCGAATTTGTTCAATCGGTTGAAAATTCTGGGTTTGAGGCCTTGAAGAAGCATGTCGTTTGCGCGCTCGACCTACCCGTTCGTCCGGGGGTGTGCGACGGCTGCCCAATTGATCCGGATGTGTTGTTCATCACAGAATCGAACGAATTTCCTACCGGTGAACTGCGTGCCGTTGTCCGTGATGATGGAGTTTGGTACTCCAAAGCGATGGACGATGTCGAGGAAGAATAGCACGGCTTGCTCGGATTTGATCGTGGATATTGGTCGAGCTTCAATCCATTTTGTAAACTTGTCTATGGTGACTAGCAGGTGGGTAAAGCCCCCGGGCGCCTTTTTGAGTGGCCCAACCAGGTCGAGCCCCCAGACCACGAAGGGCCACGTGATGGGGATCATCTGGAGAGCCTAGGCCGGGAGGTGTGTTTGCCGAGCGTAGTACTGGCACCCTTCGCAGGTGCGTACAATTTGCTCGGCATCGGCTACTGCGGTGGGCCAGTAGAAACCTTGTCGGAATGCATTCCTAACCAAGGTTCTTGGTGCGGCGTGATGACCGCAGACTCCACTGTGGATGTCGCCCAGCAGGAGTTTTCCCTGTTCGCTAGGGATACAGAGTTGCAGAATTCCGATGTGACTTCGTTTGTAGAGTTCGCCCTCTACAAGAACGAAGGACTTCGCGCGTCGTGTGAGTCGTCGGGCTTCCGTCTTGTCTGCCGGTAGCATGTCGTGAAGGAAGTAGTTGAGGTAAAGCGTTCTCCAGTCATCGGGAGGGTCGGACTCCACTGCTGGGTCCTCTTCTAGCTCCATGACCTCGGGGTTGGGCAGAGCAGTCGGTGGATCGGCCCCAGGGGTCGGACTAGAAGGGCCATCGTCGGCTTGTTCCGACCCCGCGTAGCATACCGAGGGTTTGTGTTGATCATCGGCAAAGATGCCTGTTGGGACTGGCTCTCGGCTGGATGCTACTTTTGCAAGCATGTCGACCACTTTGTTGAGGCGCCTGGGGATGTGATTGAGTTCGAGGCCATCGAATTTGTCCTCCAGCCGTTGGACTTCTTGATAGTATGCCTCCATCTTGGCATTGTGGCAGCATGACTCTTTCATGACCTGGTTGACAACCAGCTGAGAGTCGCCCCTGACGTCGAGGCGTCGGATGCCCAGCTCGATGGCGATTCGTAGGCCATTGATGAGCACTTCGTATTCCGCAGTATTGTTTGATGAGGGGAAATGGAGCCGAACCATGTACCTCATGTGGACCCTGAGGGGAGATACAAAGACTAGTCCTGCTTCGGTGCCCTTCTTCATCAGCGATCCGTCGAAGTACATTGTCCAGTACTCTTGATCGACGGCTGCCGGTGGCATCTGGACCTCGGTCCACTCCGTGATGAAGTCAGCCAGTACCTGAGATTTGATCGTTGTTCGGGGGGCATAAGAAATGCCCTGATCCATCAACTCGAGTATCTGGAGAGTATGCTCGGCGACCGGCTTGGAGCCTGGGAGGATCTGGAGAGTATGCTCGGCGACCTCCCTCGGGATGCCCGGCATATCCGAGGGTCTCCACGCAAAGATGTCTTTGTTGGCACGGAGGAAGTCGACGAGCGCGCTTTCCTATTCGGAGGAGAGCACGGTCCCGATACGGACTTTTTTGCCCTCGAAGCTACTGGGATCCAAGAGGACCTCCTTGGAGCCTTCTGCCGATTCGAATGACCCGGTTGATTTCTTTGCGTCGGGTGCCTCTTCGACGACCTTCTCCCTAAGGGTGGCGAGCTCTTCGGAGGCGATGACTGCGGATGCGTGTCCGTAGCATTCGACCTCGCACTCATAAGTGCGCTGGAAGGAGGTGCCGATGGTGATGACCCCGTGGGGGCCCGGCATCTTCAGCTTTAGGTACGTATAATTGGGAACGGCCATGAACTTCGCGTAGCATGGTCGCCCCAAGATGGCGTGGAAAGTCCCCGGGAACCCCACTACATTGAAGGTGAGGGTCTCAGTCCGGTAGTTGGACCATTCCCCAAAAGTGACGGGCAGGTCGATCTGCCCCAGTGGTACAGCTTGCCTCCCAGGCACGACGCCATGGAAAGGTGCTCGGATGGGACGGAGGTTCGTCCGGTCGACGCCCATCTCGTCGAGCGTTTTGGCGTACATGATGTTGAGGCCGCTGCCTCCATCCATCAGTACTTTGGTGAGCCGCTTTGGACCGACGATTGGATCGACGACAAGCAGGTACCTTCCCGGGTGTGGGACGGCATCCGGATGGTCGGTCCGATCGAAGGTTATGGCGGATTCCGACCACCGGAGGAAGGCTGGCGTGGCTGGTCCGGCGGTATAGACCTCGCGGCGTGCGAGCTTCTAGCGACGCTTGGAGTCGTAGACCGTTGATCCTCCGAAGATCACGAGGGCGCCGGTTGGCGTTGGGAAGGCGTCGTCCTTCTCCTCTGTGTCGTCTATGGTGGGAACAGGTTCCTTCCCCTGCTCCCCTTTGTTGAGGCCCCCGGCCAAGTACTTGCGCATGAGGCCGCAATCCTTGTATAGATGCTTGGCCGGGAAGGCGTGGTTTGGGCACGGCCCCTCAAGCATTTTCTTGAAGTGGTTCAGAGTGCCTTCCGTGGGCTTCCGGCCACCTTTGCGGTCGACAGTGGCCACGAGCGAGTTGTCGCGCCATTGCTTCTTATTTTTCTTTTTGGCGGGATGGTTGGAGGCGCCTTCGCCGGCGTCCTCGTCCCGCCTCATCTTTCCGTCGGAGCGATCAAAGATGGCTCTGACCGCCTCCTCTCCAGAGGCGTGACTGGTGGCGATGTCCAGGAGTTCCTTGGTAGTTTGCGGGCCCCTGTGTCCTAACTTGTGGACCAGGGATTCGCAGGTTGTTCCAGACAGAAAGGCTCCTATCACATCAGTGTTGGCGACGTTAGGGAGCTCGTTGCACTGTCGAGAGAAGCACCGAATGTACCCGTGAAGGGTTTCATCGATCTTCTGGCGGCAGTTCTTGAGGTCCCATGGGTTTCCAGGGCGTTTGTACGCGCCCTGGAAGTTGCCCACAAAGATCTCCGTCAGATCCGCCCAACTCTGAATAGCATTGGATGATAGGTGCTTCAGCCATGCTCGCGCCGAGTCGGCCAAGAACAGCGGGAGATTGCGAATAATGGAATTGTCATCACTCGCACCACCAGCCTGACATGCAAGCCGATAGTCTTCGAGCCAAAGCCCGGGATTTGTTTTGCCAGAATATTTAGGGATGTTGGTAGGCGGTCGATACCTTAGGGGGAACGCAGCGTTGAAGATGTGTCGGCCGAAGGCCTGAGGGCCTGGCAGGCCGGGGCTCGGGCTTCGGTCCTCGTTGCTGTCATAGCGTCTGCCACGTCAGGGATGATAGCCATGGCATGTTGCTTCTCCATCGTCGCCATGGGCACATCTCCGAGCGTCGATGATGTTGCGTACGTCGCGGCCATGGCCGAGGCGTTGATGTACTGGGACGACGGAGGGCTGCCCGCCGGCTGGCGGTGTTTGGTGAACAGACGCGTCCTTGGTGGGACGCACTGAGGGCGTGCGCTGGCTGGTGTCGGGTTCGTGTCGTCGAGACAACGAACTTTCCGCCTGCTGCGCCGCTGCACGCTCGAGCAACGTGCGAATCTTCCGGCGAGCGCGGTGATCCTCGGACGTCGCGGCCTCCGGAAGGCCATGCAGCAAGGCGGTTGCTGCGGCGATGTTCTGGCTAGCTCAGGCAAAGTGAGGAAGGGCCCCATCGTCGGTGAGGATCCTTTGATGTATGGTGTGGGCCATGGCGCCCGCGCACCCCTCGTCTTTGCGGCGTTCAATCTCGCGATTGATGTCTGCGTACTCCCGGACGAGCCCTTGCTCGGCCTCATCGATCTCTTGCTGATGGGCCCTCAGCTGCTCCATCCTTAGGCGAGATGGGGTTGTCATCTCTTCCCCGGATCTGCTGTCAGGGTTGTTTGTAGGGGTGACCTCTTCCCTGGAGGCGCTTTCGACGTGACCTTTGGGGGTCTGCGTCATGAAGCACTCCCGGGAAGGGTGGTGGCTCCCCCTACTGGAATCCGAGCTAGAGAATGATCCCAGCTCCTCGTTGAGGAGCTCGTAGAGGGTCTCCGTATCCTGCTCAATCGCCCCCACAAACTCAATGTCCGTGGGTGATTGAACCATACGTAGCGCCAGAAGGCGGCCAGCGGTCGCCGCAGCGTTGCGGAGACCGAACGGAAACGCTGTCGGGGCGCTCCGTACGGACCCTTTCAGACATAGGGTGGCATTGTGAGAGGCCTCCTTTGATGACGGGACTCCCCAGGAGTTGCCCGGCAGGCCCTCAAGCCTAAGACGGCTGAGGTTGATGGAAGAGGGAGATGGGGCGGCTGAGTGAGTCAGCGCCAGCTCTCGTCCTAGTGTGATGATGAAATCTAGGTCGCCGAAATGCACGTGTGCGCCCGGGACCCAGGTGATTACGTGGGTGGCCATCCGAGGCCTGATTTGGAACGCGCAAGCAACCCCTACCTGGCGCGCCAACTGTCGGTGTTTCGTACAAGCACCGGCAAGTAAATTTATAGTAATACGCGTTAGGCTCGGATGGTGCGCTAAAGGACACAAGATTTATACTGGTTCAGGCCGAAAGTCCCTACATCCAGTTTGTTGCTGCTCGTGTTATTAGCACCATGAACGGTTTGTAGTAAGGGGTACAAACGATCGAGAGAGGGACTGGTCCCAAGTCTCTGATGGAAGGGTTGAAGGGAGGTCAAGAGGTTCGAAGCCACTTGACTGTGTGTATCTGAGTGTCGTATTGTTCGGTCTTAAGAGTCCGTCCTTTTGATGGAGGAAGCGCATCCCCTTTTATAGAGGAAGGGGTGGCTTTTACAAGGGCGAGGGTTTAGGATGTATATTCTACTTAGTCTTGTGGCTCACGTCTACCCAATCCTCCTCCTTCATTCTGATGAGTGCGAAGGAAGATAGGCGCCTACAATACTGTTGATGTCTCTGTAGAATGTCAAGTTGATTACAGAATGCTGCCCTGCGCAGGGTGTGGGCTGTAGTACAGTGGTTTTGACTTATTGGCCTCTCCCAGCCTTGCTCCGCACGCCTTCTGGTTCCTGTGAGTCTTCGTCGAAGGGACGAGGGGTTGGGGTCCGGAGCGACAACGTGGTCAAGGCCTTCTGACTTGGCGGACCTGAGGGGTCGAGAAGCGGGTGCCGCTCCCTTGGGTCCATAGCATGGTGACGGAATGTCCGTCGTGCGTGGAGATATTAAGTCCTTTTCTGGAGCGTAGCGGTTGTCATATATCTTCGTCGGGTTACGTGTCCTAGGGCTGAAGGTGGCGCCTACAACTCTACAGGGCGAGGAGCACGCACCTGTACAACCTTTCGGGCTCTGCGGCGCCCGAAAGGGTCTAAAGCACCTGTCCTGTCATCCCCTGGCAGTACTTTTCCTGCCAGGGCGCAGGGTATGGTCCTTGGAGCCATGGTTGACCCGAACGTCTTGTCTTGCCCTGTACTTATCATCTTGAGGGAATGGGGAGAAGTTGTCAGGGAGGATGAATCCAATCTTTAGATATGGAGTAGGGTGAGACTCGTTCCTTGCCGTCGGGCGAAACGGAGACCAATTCCTATCTCTCGGGTGAGACCGACCTCGCCCCTTCGGGGTCGGGCGAGGTGGAATCTATCCCTTAGCCCTCGGGCGAGACCGAGCCTATCCCAATGGCGTCGGGCGAGACGGAGTTTATCCCTTGGCCCTCGGGCGAGACCGAGCCTGTCCCAATGGCGTCGGGCGAGACGGAGTTTATCCCTTGGCCCTTGGGCGAGACCGAGCCTGTCCCAATGGCGTCGGGCGAGACGGAGATTAACCTTGAGCCCTCGGGCGAGGCAGAGTCATCTCCCAAAGGCGTCGGGCGAGGCGGAACCAAACTTCTGTCACCCGAACAAGGGATGAAACGGCACCCTTATGCGTCCAGAAGTTTTTCACGTTCGGTGGTTATTGGTTCCACCTTCTGGGGTACCCCGGTATTAGGTCCCCGACACCATACAAGGCAACACTCATAACATAAATGTAAACTTGTTTTAGTGAATGCATATCAAAGTTTGCAATATGACCAAATGCCTTGTAATGCATATGATGACATGTCAGTTTTAGTATTTAAACACCCGAGGTGTTACAGTACTCCACCTCAAAAATGGGATACAACGGGTGCTGCGTGGGAGGGGTCATCCTATTACAAATTGATAAACAAAGGGTTAGAGTATTCAAATTAACACTATGTAGCATTGTAAAATTTAAACTACTTGTTATGCAATACGAACACAATATAAAAGCACGTGTATATATTCAAAGTAACATTAACAGACGTATTAAACAACTTCACTAGAAAAATAAGCATTGGACGAAACTTCATCAAGTCATCCAAATCGACGTATCACGCACTACTAAATACCGACACTTAAAAACTAGTATCTATACCCAAAATCTCAAACTAAATAACTAAGGCCATGTTTAGTTCCCTCCAATTCCAAACTTTGGCACTATGCAAAAAGAAGATTCCCCGTCACATCAAACTTGCGGTACATGCATGGAGTACTAAATGTTGACGAAATCAAAAACTAATTACACAGTTTGGTTGTACTTTACGAGACGAACGTTTTGAGCCTAATTAGTCAACGATTGAACAATTATTACCAAATAAAAACAAAACGACACTGTAGCTACAGTGTAGCTGCAGTGATTCGGCCGGCGCCAAATCGGCCGAACTAAATGCGGCCTAACTATAAACTAAATAATAAATACCTAATCAATCCCTAAACCTAAAATCATAACTAACAATAACCAAAACTCAAACTACCTAACCAAACCTTAACTATACTACAACACACAACCTCAAACCTAAAAACTACCTACCTAAATCACAAACAAATTCATTAACCTAACTATCCTAAATCACTAACCCTAACTATCCTAAATCACTAACTATCCTACATCACTAACTATCCTAAATCAATAACAAGCATAATAACATAAAATCGAGAGGGAGGTACCTTGGTATGAGCGGGCGGCCGTGACGCGTCGACGTTCGTGGCGCGGCCGGCGCGGGAGTGGGCGGGCGCGGCGGGCGCGTGCGGGCAGGTGGGCATTGCGCGGCGTGCGGGCGGACGGGCTCGCTCGCGATATTTATCTGGTCCTGCCGCGCCATGCACGTGGCGCGTCAGTGCCACGTCAAGATCGGTGGCGTGACAGACACTACCATGTCACCGGTCAGCGGCGCCGGTCGTCGCCTCGTCAGCCTCCTGCCGCGTCACTATGCATGGCACGACACAGGCGTTTCGCCATGCCATGGCAATAGACGAGGCCAAAAATGTTAGTTTTGAAAAAAAAACAGTGTTAGATTTAAAATTACTTTAAAAATTTGTTAAAAATAAAAAAAAAATCTGTAGATGAAAGAAAATATCCGTGGAAAATAGTACTTGTATA
Organism: Miscanthus floridulus; assembly: GCF_019320115.1. Taxonomy (NCBI): domain Eukaryota; kingdom Viridiplantae; phylum Streptophyta; class Magnoliopsida; order Poales; family Poaceae; genus Miscanthus; species Miscanthus floridulus. The sequence goes on along the minus strand of NC_089589.1, from coordinate 114,888,648 downwards.
GGACTGGACCAGTACAACCAGCAGTGCGGCTGCTTTCAGTCCTTCACGGCTTGTCCAAATGTCTTCCTGTTTTCTTTGACCAAAAACTCGTGTTCACAAGACACTACTGCATTATTAATTACTACTGCTCTGATTAATTAGGTACTCATATCACTCTGTTATTGATTGCTTAATAAATCATGTAATATGAGCAGAGCCCTTTTTTCTTCCCAGATACCTGTGAGGAGTCTTGTATAATCTTGTATTTAGTCTATTTATTTATTTCTGAACGCAAAGGGTTCAGCCGGCTAGGCAAACTCCCAAACTAACATACTTAAAGCCAGTTACAACTGACTACAAAGCACGAATAAGTTCTACAGTCCAGAAATACTGGTTACAAGCCAACAGCTAACAACACACACAGCCTGAAAAAAAAACGCATCCCAGGGAAAGACTCTCAGTTGCCCATCATCTTCATCAGGTTGTAATCCTCAACATTTCCTTCTTGTCCTCCTTATGCCGATGAAATGAGAAAATTAATTTCAGCGCTAAAACCTTCATTATGACAGTACTTGTAGTTCCTTTTTAATGGATAGACATTGTTAAACCCATGTGCACCACCCTGATATTCTCTTCTTGGATTTGTTCATCGTCTTCTTTGAATGGATTTTCACCAAATCTTCTCCCCTTTGTAGCTGATAGTATCTCATATGCAGTTATACTAGTCATTTGGACTACTTTGCTCTTGGGTTCTGAAGAATGCCTTTCTGTATTATCTGTTATTGTAATTAATTGCTCATGCTGGATTCAATTTTTTTTCCAGGAAGAGGCAAACAACCTGGAGGGCAATGCGTACAGGTCCATCATAAGGTGTGTCGAGTCCTGCCAGCTACAATCAGTGTTTCCTATAGAGGTCATGAAGAAGTTAGCGAAGTTGGAGAAAGAGAAGTCTGAGAAGAAGAAAGCAGCTGGCCCGAGCAGATTCCAGAACAAGCGATCCCGGGGCGCAGCTGGACCCTATCCCTTCCCTGCTGCCAAGGCTGCTAGGGGCTCAAACTTTGGTACGCGTTTCCAGAACCCAATCTCACGATCCTTAAACTATGCAGCTCATGCTGGATATATAAACCCAGCAGCTGCACCATCAACAACTTTAGTTGGCAAAATATAGCAAAGGTGCTGCCAAAATTTTGAATATTTCTCAATATTAAATCTGAGTTTAAATAATTACAAGTTGTGTCAAATATGTTTGACCAAATTTAATCAATTGTCAGCATACAATAAAAAAAGTATAATTTCAAATCAGGGTAAAATCACAATTAGGCATAACAAACAGGGGTAAAATCGTATGGGTATTCACGTCCTTTTGTACAAAGTTTAACACAGTTAGGGATGGATGACGGAGCAGGGATAAACTGGTGCTTCGTTTTAAAATCATAGGGATAAATTGACAAAGTAAAAAAAACAAAGACAAAATCACAATTTTAATATAAATCAAGGGTAAAAACACAATAGCCCCAAGAAAATATCCGTGGAAAATAGTACTTGTATAGGACTGAGCTGCTTTCAGTCCTTCACGGCTTGTCCAAATATCTTCCTGTTTTCTTTGACCAAAAACTCGTGTTGACAAGACACTACTGCATTATTAATTACTACTACTCTGATTAATTAGGTACTCATATCTATTCTTATTAAAGCAGGTTAGTTTGACCACCAACCAGACTGTTCACGGTAGCAAAATTATTTTGGTCCGTTTGACAGTAGCTTGACGTCGGATATCTTATTACGTTACCTCCGTACACGCGAGGCTAAAAAGGCTCACTCTCCCGCCCTCTCTCTCTGTCTCCCTCCCTCCCGCCCTCCAGATCTGGCGGCGCACCGGCCGGCCCGGCGCGGGTGAGACTAGCTACAGTGTGATGAAAAATCGATGCTGAAACGAGTGAACTTTTTTCAAGCCTCGGTACATCGTGACATTGCAGAGAATGATGCTCACTTGAAGAAAGCTAGGCACCTAGTCAAGTGCATGCATCGATGATGACTTGAAGTAGGGAGTAACAGGTACAGGTAGGAGAAAAACGGATGGAACGGGAGGAAATTAAAGGGGGTCCCATGTGCACTAGTCGTGTCGAACGCTGTGCCGGTTCATAGTTCCACGCATCTTGTCATGTGGCTAGTATTCGAGATGAAAGAAAATATCCGTGGAAAATAGTACTTGTATAGGACTGGACCAGTACAACCAGCAGTGCAGCTCCTTCACGGCTTGTACAAATATCTTCCTGTTTTCTTTGACCAAAAACTCGTGTTGACAAAACACTACTGCATTATTAATTAGTACTACTCTGATTAATTAGGTACTCATATATATGCTCCATTCCGATCATCTGGATCAGCACCACAGAGACAGAGCTCGTCACGAACCCTCGCTCGTTGAGCAGGCGAGCGACATACATGGCCATGGGCCATGGCGGCCTTCCAGCTTCATAATAGGCCTCCTCCATCTGCTATGCCATGTCGTCAATCCACCGTCCTGCTCCTCTTCTGCTTTCTGCTGTCTTGTTCCCACCCCATATCCTGCACCTGCTTCGGCTCCCAACAGGATCCCCTCAGCAAACTTACCGTGAGCGGCGCCTTCGACCAACTGCCGGGCTACCTGTTCCTCACCAACATGAGTACCTGCAGAACAAACGGGGAGTGGGTGGATTGCCGTGGCCTAGGCTCCTACATGACGAACAACTATCCGGCTTTCGACCTGTTCCAGAAAGGTTGGTTCTTCGTCCGGCAACATATTCTTCTTGTCCAACAAAAGCACGATGATAGACCTGATGAAGCGTCCTTCAGCGTCGTCTTCACCATGAGCATCTACCAGCCAAACAACGAGATGAAGGCAGCAAATGGCGCCAGTCTGGTGTTCGCCGTTGAGCCTTTGTTCGACTCGTGGGCCATTTTCGCCCCACCCAATTGGCAGGTACTTGGCCCCTCCAGCTCCTCCAACCCCTCGTCATCCACCGATAGTGCTGGCGGCCACCTCACCGCTGAGATCGGTACAGCCCAATATAACGGGACGTTGGTGTATCTTGGCGACATAATCTGGGTACAAATTGGCATAGATCCGCCACCGCCAGTCAACTCTTCTGTGGCAGCGGCAAGCAAGTACAGCGTGTGGATCGACTATGATCATGTCAGCCACCGCATGTCAGTCTATGTCGACGCCGGTGAAGACACGCCAAAGCCTGCAAACGCGATAGCCAGCAAGAACCTCACCATCAGTGCGCAATACGCATTGCTAGGCCTTTTCTCCTCCATGGGGCAGCTCCTACAGGTTCACTCATGGAACTCCACGGTCGACGGGCTCCCCGATTTCCAGGACACAACTGGCGTACAAGACAAGACCATCATACTGTCCTCCGTCCTTGGATCGGTGGCTGCGACGACCATCACGACTGCCCTTGTGTTCTTGTACCTCAACTCCAAGTACAGGAGGTGGAAGAAAGAACAGGATGAGCTGACCAAGATCATGCAGGGTATCCCCGGGGTGCCAGCCCACGTTGACTTCACTGAGATAAGGAAGGCCACGAGGAACTTCCATGAGACGACCAAGCTTGGCAAGGGAGGGTTCGGAGCTGTGTACCGATGCAAGCTTCCTCCTGCTGCGGCTTCTTCTAGGAGTAGTAGGCCGGGGCGGCGAGGAGCCATGGACGCGGCAGTCAAGAAGTTCACGCGTGAAGTTGAGGACCACCGCTGTAGTGACTTCATCGCTGAGGTCAGCATCATCAACCGTCTGCGACACAAGAACATTGTCCCAGTTATTGGTGAGTACAATAATTGCCCATGTTCTGTTTCTTTTGAACACCTTAGTACAATATAAAAAGAGCATAGTACTTAGTAGTAGTATTATGTACTGTATTCTTGAATGGGAGTAGTAGTACTTAGATAGTGCACAAAATTTTCAGGATGGTCCTACAACAAAGGTGAGGCACTCCTCATCTACGAGTACATGACCAACGGCAGCCTGGACCAGCATCTCTTCAAGAACGGCAGCGTGCAGCAGCAGCAGCAAGAAGACGGAGACACGTCTCTCCGGCAATGGCACACCCGCTACGGCATCGCCAGAGACATCGCCACAGGCCTGCACTACGTCCACCACGAGCATGAGCCCATGGTGCTGCACCGCGACATCAAGGCCAGCAACATCATGCTCGACTCCGACTTCCGTGCCCGGCTCGGCGACTTCGGCATCGCCTGCACGGTCGCTGTCAACAGGAGCTCCGTCACGGGCATCGCCGGCACGTGGGGCTACATAGCGCCGGACTACGCGATGAGCTACAAGGCCACGCGCCAGACTGACATCTATGCGTTCGGGGTGCTGATCCTCGAGATTGTTACAGGAAAGAAGAACGGGGACATGGTGGACATCCCACCTGAGGACGACGAACACATCACGGACTGGATCTGGCGTCTCCACGGGGAGGGGAGGCTGCTCGATGCCGTCGATGGCAGTGTACTTGTTGCCGCCGGTGGTGGTGGTGATCAGCAGGACGACAGGGTCGCTGACGAGGCCAGACGTCTGCTGCTTCTTGGACTGGCGTGCACCGACCCTAACCCGTTGGATCGTCCCAGCATGGCTGAAGTGCTGCAGGTCATCACCAAGGTTATGCCGCCACCGGACGTGCCACCTAAGAAGCCAGCCTTCGTGTGGCCGCCGCGAGACTGGCGTTCACGCAACTCTGTCTACAGCACGGCCTTGAGTGACTGGGACCGGGACCGGGACCGGGACGGGAGCTTGGCAAGCACGGCGGAGCTGGCGCAGGTCAGCATGGAGCAGCCGTCGACAACCGTCGCTGGAGGACACGCCTCCGTTCGTAGCAGATCGACGCAGACTTGCTTGGGAGGGGGGGGAGACTACACGGAGGCACAGAGCAGACGCAGCCCATGAAGGATGAGCCGAATCTTCCTCTCTGCTCTTGGCCTCGCTCATAACCGGGACGGAGTGCAGCATGTGTATGCACTATGCACCATGCATAGTCTGATCCTAATCCTACCATATACATATTTCATATTTGTAGAAACAGTAATAAATATATTTGTATCCTTAGCCTATCTTTGGGAAGAACTAGCTCGAACTCTCGTGCAATTGCGTGGACTAGGAACTCTGATAATCGTCTAGGCTGGTATATAAACCCTGCTCTGCTCTGTTAAACAGAGCAGCTACATACAGCTCACCTCTGTGCTGTGCTTTTGTCTCTAATGGTTTGAAAATATAAATGGCCACATACAGCTTTTTTCAAGAAATTCTCTAGGTAGAACTTGTGCCAAATTGCATGATTCTGCACCCCCTTGCTACTAGTAAGAGAAGATTCGAGGAATGAGATGAGGAAACAAGAATAGGCGGAATTGGCTTTTGACCAGCTTCTTTGCAATAAACAGATTGTACGTGCTCAATCATAACAAACAGGATCTCAAAAGATATTGTTGTGCACAATCACAGCCTATACCAGAGCAGACCAAAGCTGTTTGGGCTTTTGGCAGGCGCCGATGACGCGTGTGCACGGCGCAACTCAGGCTAGCCATTGATGACTCTAGGGGCGTGCGCGTGCCTCAGCACGGCGGCAGCAGGCCGCATTACAGGGTTACTAATCCCCTGTGAGGTACTGCTGCATCTACCAAAGAATAGAAATATCTCTTAGGAGTTAAATGCTGTAAAAATGTACTAATATTTATGATGTACAGTAAATATCACTAGATTAATCAAGGAACATGTTTCTACAATAAACCTAATTGAAAATATAAATGGCTACTTTTTGTAAATCTAGCCATACTTTGAATTGTTTGACTCTTTAGAAAATGTGATTTTTCATTCTTTTTAGGACGGAGGTACTAACATACGTAGCAACATAAGGATGCACATATATAATTAGCCCATAAAAGTTTTGTTTTGTTTTTCGAGGAGAGCTCATCCACCATAGTTAAGTTACGAAGGCAAAGGGCACGAGGAGCGATATGCTGCTCATATCTTGATGCTGAGCTCAGGTAGCCAAAATGAGCGCTGTGGCGAAATCCTCCTTGTTTTAGCCCAATCCCGCAATGGGCTTCGCCAAGAGCCCAGTGATGGAGAGCGGGCTTCGGAAAGTTGACGAGGAGCTACATGGTCGCGAGGAACCATTGGGAGGCGAAGCATAGGGAGGGAGTTTGGCCGCCATGCGACTACTGCCATCGGTGATGCATAGAAGGTGGACAAAGAACGGAAGGGCACAACAACTCAGGTTTTCTTGACAGCGACCACAAGGAGAAGATGAGGGTGAAGGTGGTGTTGGAGGCAAGCAGGGCAATAGAGGAGTAGGCTAGGAGGCCCTATAGGTCTTGAAGGTCATGCGAGTGCAAGCACGCTAAGCAATATGTTGTGTTTGTCGGTGTGGTGCGGGTGCGTCGTCTTGAGGGACCTTTTGCAAAAAGAACACCGACGAACATCTGAAGGTAACCCTAAGTTGTGTTTGCTGGCAATCTTGCACAAAATTCCCTCTATAAATATTTGCATTGGCCCCGAGATGATAGGTGGGCCTAAGACACCTAAAACCACCCAAAATAGCCTTTGGCGGTCAAAATAAAACGATTTTGATTGTTAAGGTGCTAAAGCTACTTTATTCTATAATTTGGGGTCAAAATCAAACTAGAGGAAGAGATGAAGAGAAAAAATGGACTTAATCCTTGTTATATATTCCCCCGTCCCAAATTAAATCACATTCTAGAGTTGTCCTAAGTCATACTATTTAGAGTTTGACCGAGTTTATAGAAAAAGCACCATTATTGATGACACCAAATTAGTATCACTAGATATATCATCAAATATATTTGTATAATATATTTATTTAGTGTCATACATGTTATTACTTTTTTCTATAAAGTTAGTCAAACTTAATGATAGTTTGACTTTGGGTGATTATAGGAATTGATTTAGTTTTACTTCGGATTTGTTGGCTTCTTTAGACTTCGATATTCATTGAACGAGAGACAGGATGCTTACGTTTCTTTTTTTTCTTGAATACGCAAAATGTTTGCACATTTTTGTATTAAGATCGAGAAATAGTGAAAGTTACAACGACGCGCCATGAACATGGCACACTAGGGTGAGGGTGGTAGTGTTATACAATCGGCTCTGCCCTCCCTAGCATAAGAACATCATGGGCTATTACTCGCTAATCATACTACGTAGCCAACATTGGCGATCAGACGCGCTGGCATGCGCGGTGCCTCAGTCGCTCTCCTTGCAGGTCCTGGAAGAGCTGTCGCATTGCTCAGCATGCGAGGGGTGGAGCTGGTCAACGAAGATGCTGTCGTAGGCGTCCTGGGCTTGGGCCACCGTGGAATGCCTCGTCTGCCCGTCGAGGTAGCCCATCCGCTTCATCACCAGCACCTCTCCCCGTTTCGAAGCCGGGACGCGTGAAAGCGCCTGAGCGGCAATCCTCTTACTACGAGTTGGCAACTTTGGTTGTACCTCCACATCTGGTTGAGGCTGCTGCGGCGACGACACCTTACGCAGGATCTTTGCGGTGAACCGCTTTAACCTCCTGGTGGCGGAGCTCTCGTGTTGCTTGGTAGGTGTGGTCGTGTCTGCGGCTGGGCGGGTGGCACCGGGGCTTTGTGGGCGCTCCTCGTCATCTAGGACAACGGCCTATTCCACTCGCGGTGGTGGCAGGGTGGGGGTGGCCACGCCCTCACTTGCGGGTATGTTGTTGGAGCACGCCTCGGCCTCCAAGGCATGTCCCGCCCGCTGTGGCGTGACTGGTGGCTACCCCAGCACCATCAACAGCGTAGGCGAGCCCGTCGTCCAAGCCTTTGCCGGAGAACTGGTGTCCACCAACCATGCATCCTCATCCGGCAGAGCAGTCGACGTGGTGGGCGGACACCCAGGCGCTGTGCTTCTAGTGGCCGACTTACAACGCGCGAAGCGGCGAACTCCTCCAGCATTGGGTCGAACCCACTCGTGAGGTCCCATGCTCACGCACAGCTCCTGGGCCAGCAGATCTGGCTCGTGGAGGTAGTGGGCATCGGCAGATGTAGTAGCGTTGTCGGCGAAGGCGGCGGGTACATCGATACTGGTGTCGCTCGCCGACTTTCTCCGGCGCCGCCAGCGTCGTCGTGGCCGGCAGAGTCCCTGACCGAACTCGGCAGACCACCGTGGGGCGTGTGCTGGGGGCCGGTGCCTCATGTCCACGAGCAATGTCACCCTTCGCCTTGGCCGTCGCAGCAGAGCTGATCCGCTTGTAGTCCCTAGCGAGGTGGCCAAAGTCGTGGCAGCGCAGACAACGCCCATTTGTGTAAGTAGGAGAGGTAGTTGAAACATCTATCGCGGAGCGATGTAGGGATCCTTCGTGCCGACGGGAGCTGCTCTTGGCGAGGCTCAACTAAGGTGGCCGCAGGTCGCGTCTCTGGCCGGGGGACATACTTACATTTCTCGCACGTACGTACGTCCAAAAAAAATCGTACATCCAAAAATTCACCTCATAAGTCGTTCACAATATACAAACAATATAAAATAGAAAAATACATAATTTCAAAAGATAAACATTGATTATAGCTCCTTCATTATCCGTTGGGCTCAAATCCATCTGACGGCCCAACCCAATCCCCCTTTCTCTCCTCACGCTTCCTCTCGCTTGAAACAATGCAGGCCATCTACTTCCTTCATCTGATTGCGGTCCAGCCCGCAATTCCCTCTCTACTCCTTGGTTCCGTCCGAACCAGCCTATTTGCCCATTTCGGCCCAAAAGCCAATCGATGCCCTTGATGCTGCACGGCGCCGCTTGCCGCGCGTCAATGCCGTGTCGTGAGATCGTCCTGCACTGGTTGGCTTTTGGCCTTTTGGGCGTCTGCTCAACACGCGCAGACACCTTTTGGAATCTCAATATTCATATTCAAATATATCAATGTGATCTCAAGTATTCATCTTCAAATATATCAATTACTGCAACAACAAACCTCCGTAGGCTCTCAATTACGGTACTTTCTTCAATGCGAACGTACTCATTCGTAGCATCAGCTAGAACTCATGTTAGCAACTTAGCATACGGAATGCTACAATAACCTTTTGGAAGCAACTTAATCCTAGGACATTGGCTGCACTCCTTTTAGCATACGGAATGCTACATGAGTGCTTATGTCGTCTAGCATACAGTAGTCTCAGCACTCATGTCGTCTAGCCTGCCTACGAATGATGGCAGCTTGCTCTGTTCAATAGGGAGAGGCTGGCCACCAGCTGTGGCCTCCTGTGGCTGGCTGGGAAGGGCTGCGGCCTCCTATGGCTGCTTGGGAAGGGAAGCAGCCTCATGGGGCCGGCTGGGCCTGGCTAGCGGCCGGTTTGGAGTGCCTAGCGGTCGGCTGCGTGTGGCCGGCGATACACGCGCCCGTGCGATCTCCCGCGAAAAACCCACGTCCTGCCACAAATTTTCATGTGGGACCAAATTTTTGATATTTTAGGATTGATTTATTAGAAACTATTGAAGAAGGCTTTCTTTAGTGCTCCCAAAACTTTGTAACTTAGAAAACTCTATGATTTTGGAAAATATTTTTTGGGTACTCTTGGTAACTAGAGCTACTCAACTATACTAACTAAGCTACTCTAGAGAGCTGCAACTAAACTAGTGGCCACACAAGCACCTAACAAACACAAGCGATAGATATGAATGAAATGAGCAAGCATTGTAGATAGATTAATATACTGAACTAGGCAAGAGAAAGACAACCAATTTATTGCCGAGGTTTGGTTGTTTGCCGGCAACCTACGTCCTCTTTCTGGCGAGTCCCCTACGTCCTCTTTCTGGCGAGTCCCCATGTGATGATTCACGCTCTAACTAGCATGACAAGCTAGACTCACGACTTGGGTGCCACAAGAATCAAGCACAAGGTCCACTCCAACAAGACACAAGCAATCCACTAGAGTTGTTCTTCGCGATCTCCTGCGGGACGAGCACAAGAGCTCCTTACAATTACTTGATTAGAGGAGACAACAATCTTCAACAGCTCCTCAACAATCTCCACCCTACTGAGCCGTCTAGGTGGCAGCAACCACCAAGAGTAACAATACATTAGCGTGTTGGGATAGTGATAGCGTACCACTTATATTTCTCTTATTCATACTCTATAATGTAATTTAAAATTATTTTCAGATTGACTTAAAGCACATGTTACATTTCAATACTATAGTTCCTAACTGAATTTTTATGTTGTATTTTCCAGCACATATATTGAATGAATTTATTTATTTAATCTGCATGGCCCAAAAAAACATACAACTTAAGAAAAATAATCTATATTATTAGTTAGAGCTATTAAACAATAATTAATATTTATGTCTCCTGTCGGTGTTTTGTAAACTGGACTAGTAAATTTATACGATGGCCGCGCTGCTCTAGAAAGGCGATGGTAGCATTCAAAAGACACGAGGATTTATACTGGTTCAGGCCGGAGCCCTATGTCCAGTCTCAGAGATGATCGAGTGCGTGTTCCTCACTTGAATGCTATGAAATTCTTATAATAGGGGGTGCAAGAATGGTGGAAGAGGAAGAAGAGCTAGAGCTAGGAGATGGGCTGCCCGAAGAGAAGCTCCAGGAGCCTTACTACGATGAAGAATGAGTAAAATGGTAGAGGATGTCTGGAGATGGTGCCCTGGCTATCATTATATATTGTTTGGGGCCAGGGCACATACAAGAGAAATTTTTGTATTTGGCCCTAAAAATAATGCTCCTTTCTTATTTGACATCAAAACTGAAAATCTTTCCTATATGTCCTGAACTCGAGTTTTTCTTTCCTATTTGACACTTCCGTCAGTTTGGGTTGTTAATGGTGTCAAGTCCTATGTGAAAAGTCCGTTTTACCCCTAGAGTTTTTTACTAATCCTGGCATTCCATGGTTAATATTGCTATCTTTTATGAATGTTTTTATCTTAAACTATAATGTTTCATAAAAGATAGCAGTATTAACCATGGAATGGCAGGACTAGTAAAAAACTCTAGGGGTAAAATAGACTTTTCACATAGGACTTGACACCGTTAACAACCCAAACTGACGGAAGTGTCAAATAGGAAAGAAAAACTCGAGTTCAGGACATATAGGAAAGATTTTCAGTTTTGATGTCAAATAAGAAAGGAGCATTATTTTTTGGGCCAAATACAAAATTTTCTCCACATACAAAGCAGTAGGTTCTTCCGACCGAAGGGTCGTGAGCCTGAGAGAGGGCCTTGCTAACTTGGCTTGCAAGCTACGCCATCTTGTGGAGCACGTCCGGGTGTGGCTGCCGTCATGGTCTTGTGGCCACATCGCGGCATGGTGCAGCGTGGTGCTACTGTGCTGGCTGTGGCGGCACTGTAGGCACGGTGATGGTTCACCAGCCGTCTTGCGCGACGTGGTCTCCGCAGTGGTCTTCATCATCATCTCCTAGTTTCCTAGGGCATCGTACAGGAGTAGATAGCCGCCCCTTGGTCATTGGTCACCCGGTTGCCTTGAGGAGCTGAGGGCCACGATCCCGATCGTCAGGATCGTGGCTCTCCGCCAGTTTGGATGGCCTCTAAGTCAAGGCCTTCATCATGGATCCTATTGACATAGAAATTTTGTTCGAGATGAGAAATCCCTGAGGACAAGAAATTATCAAGGAAGGTCGAGATCTCCAATCAAATCGGCTAACTAGATTGCCAGATCAGCTAGTGAGGTGATGTCATCAAGGGAATGAGCCCTACCGGCAGAGGCAGCAAGACATGACGTAAGAAGGCATGTCGGGCTCCATAGAAAGAAAAGATTAGGGCCCAAGTTATCTTAAGTTAAGAAGTTTTTGTTTTCTTTTTCGAATTTCTGTGATCGGCCTTGTTCGACCAGGACTCCTAGTCAGGCCTTGGGTATAAATATTGGACCCCGGCCATTGTAATAGACATCTCCAACGATCAATACAATCCAGTACCTTTACTTTTCGGCTTACGCCACCCCTTAGGAGTAGGAGTAGAGTAGATTTCGATGAGTTCTTCAGCAAGCAGGGCTGCCCTCGGTTAGGTCTGATCTTCGGTTTGTTTGTGAGTATTCGTCACAACTTATATTCTGTTTGTAAGGCTACCCTCGGTTAACTTTGATCTCTTACAAGCATTGTATAAGTTAGTTATCGTCAGTTAATTATAAGGCTGCCCTCGGTTAAGTCTGATCTCTTGCAATTGCTGATAGTTATCTTTGATTCTTATCAAAATCCGCACGACTGCCCTCTGTTAAGTCTAATCTCGTATGAATTTTGATATGAATCTCTTGCCCGATTAAGATTTGATATAGATCGGCTTTGTATCTCTTTGAATCGTCATCTTATTGCTTTACATTGTTCACATCTTGCTTTGACGATGGTTCTTGGTAGTCTAGCCATTCTATTCCGATCTTGATCGAAGATAGCGTGTGGTCAAAGACAGGTTTAGCCCTAGGTAAGGCTTGCCAGTTGATGAGATTCGGTCTACAAGTGCTATTATGGATGCATCGGTTAGGTCTGACCCCCACTGTTAGCATCATAGATTGGAAATCGTTAAGTAGTAAGTCTTGCATATGGTCAAGCATAATCTCTGGTTGCATGCTATATCTACATCGGCTATTTAGCCGATCGCCTATGCTTTCACGATAGTAGCGTTCTCTCATGATCCCGTTAAGCATGTATAGATTTATATGCTTTGAAGGTCTAATTCGTTACCTTTATTATGGCTGCATCGGTTATGTCTGACCCCCACTGTTAGTGGTAATAAACAGGATCTGATAGGCACATGGGTTTGTCCACGTGTGTTTACACCAAATTTTGGGAAGAAGAACGTGAGAACTCGAAGCTTCCAGAATTGTGTCATCAAGGAATCGATTACATAAGGATCGATATCAGCTGATTCAGATGCGGCACTGGAATCGGCTCTCTTCGAATGACGTCAGCAAATAACGACAATGAGCTACGGTTGGCGTTGGGAAATACATGTTGGACTCTACAACAAGGGAAAGATTAGGGTCCAAGTTATCTTAAGTTAGGAATGTTTTCTTTTATAAAGATTATAATGAGTCGTACTTGAGTAGGATTCATGCTTAGGCTCCGGGTATAAATATTGGACCCCGGCTATTATAAAAAAGGACATCCAATCAATCAATACAAATTACTTTTTTGGCTTTACGCCAACCCTTAGGAGTAGGAATAGTGTAGATTTCGGCGAGTTCTTCAACAAGCAGGGCTGCATCGGTCCGGCCGACCTCCGGCTTGTCTGTAAGTACCGTCATGGCTTATGCTTGGGTTTGTAAGGCTGCATCGGTTAAGTTCGACCTCCACTATGAGCTCTAGCATAAGCTAGTTATCGATCTTTATCTAGTTCAAGTACGGCTGCATCGATTAAGTTCGACCTTCACTGCTCGAATTAGATTAAGGTCAAGTTATCGGCTCTACCTAAGAGTGGCATCCTTTGGGTAGATTCATTAAGTTACTGATCTTGCTGATGTTCTTATTGCTATTAGTTTCAGCAACATCAATCTGCCCGGTCGAGATCGATCTAGATTGGCTTCATATCCTTTTAGTCCGTCATTTGCTTTATTACAACACGATGTTTCTTACTTTGAGCGACGGGTTATGTTTCATCGGCTATTCTACTTCGATCTTGATCGTGCATAGTACACGGTTAAGGCATGTCTGATCTTGAGGAGGTTTGCTGGCTAGTTAAATCTGGTCTATAGTTCGCTATTATGGCTGTAACGATCTGATCAATCCCCACTGATGGCACTCTAGATTGGAGGATACTAGTTGGTAGATTTATTTTTGATCAGGCATGACCTTGATTGTTTGCTATGCCTGCATCGGCTAAATAGCCGATCGCCTATGTTTTAACGCCTACAGTGTGTCTCCATGATTCTGTTAAATGTGAATAGATCTGTTTACTTTAAAGGTTTAATTTGTTGTCTTTATCACGGCTGCCATCGATCTGGTCGAACCCCACTGTTAGAGATAGCAGGTTAAGTCTGATGAGTCCATAGATTTGTCCATGTTAAATAGTCGATTGTTCACATGCTGTAGCCCCTTTTCCACCTGAATCGGCTATTTCAACCGATCCGCTTGAGCTTTCACACATATAGCATATCTTTCGAAAAGCATGTCAATGTATAGATGGTTTTATGGATTCTTCGATTTTAGTTTGTTATTATCATCATAGCTGCCATCAATCCGGTCGAACCTCACTGTTGATGGTGACAGATTAGATTAAGAGCATTTGTAGATCCATTTGTACTAGACAGTCGATTTGTTTGCATGTTATATTCTTTCTCGTTAGATTCATCAGCTCAATGGTTCACACTAGTAATATCTACCTAGCTGATAATTTTACTTACATCTGCATGCATTATAAAATCAATCGCGACCCACAAGCTTTACAGTCCGTAACAGCCGATTTCTTCGCGTATCGGCTATTTAGTCGATTTTCCTGTCTGGCTGCTCCCGAAACGGCACACTTAGAACTGTCTGGGTAAGACTGGCATGTTCCATTTTAAATTACTGATAAACTTTCTCTCCTTATCAATTGCAGGTCAAATTGACTAGCACGCCTCGAGAGGAATTCGTAGGGTCAACGGGTCCTGCGATTGAAGCCAAGCGGATCTCCGGGCTCATCCTAAGTAGATCCTTCTAGCTTGCTATGTGCTAGGCGCATTGGCATTTTTTTATGTCGACACACATTCTGGCATGCCTGGTGGGACCCCACAATCGTCATGGCGACTTACAACAACAATGACATCCTTATGGTGCCTTATGAAGACCTACCTGATGAAGATAAAGATGTCATCAGCAAAGCTATAGAAGAATTTTAAAATAAGTGTTTGTTATCCTACACCAAGACATGTGACAATAAAGTTGTTCAGAAATATCTACTACCAAGAGTTTTGTTGCATGGACAGTCCGATATAGACGAAGCTGAAGATAGGCGTTTCTTCGTAGAGGCTATAAACAAATCTGTTCATGATGCCATATTAAATCATAATACAGTTTTCTTGAACACATTCCACAACACCATGAAAGAGGTATTTCATGGATATCCAATTGATCAGGCTAGACCGGTTTACTATAATATTCCACATCCGTCGATTCAGGAGACTAATCAAGCCGGTACTAGCCATCAAGAAGCAGCACCAGCTGGTAATGATGATGTCCAGGCAGTTCAGAGCTTATCTGAGCAAGTTCAGGGTGCTACTACTAATCATATGCAATATAATCCTGCATTGTCAGTGCAGCGCGTGCAACAGCCGACGGGGCAAGTTCAGAATCAAATGGTCAATTTTGGCACATCAGACCAAATACCATCGTCGGCTTGAAAAATAGCGCCATCAGTCCAAAGGATTCGTAGAGATACATATCCTAACATTTATAACCAGAGACTTTCAGCAGCGAACCAGCAAAGGACCCAGCAGATAGAGATTCCACAAGGATATCATTATGGCACAGATTACAATACCCTTCACATGATTCCAAATCTGGAGTATCAAGGTACCTGAAATTTTAGTCCACAGATGGGTCAGCAATTGCAGAGAAATCCAAATTCAAATGCTGATGAGTTGTTGCTTAGAGTGACCGAGATGATGAAGAATCAGTTCGGTCTTAAGCCAAAAGGGCAGACCTTCTTGTACAAACGCCCATATCCAGAGTGGTATAATTTGGTCGCTCTTCCAACAAATTACAAGCTCTCGGAGTTTGCTAAGTTCACTAGCCAGCCGCCCCTCCCTCCCTCGCTCCCTCCGTGACCTCCATGCCACTGGAGAAGACGACGACGGCGACGGCTTCCGGCGAGGTAGGTGGGTCCTTCTCTGGATATGAGCCCTCCTCCTCCACATCCTCCTCTGGATCTGAGCTCTCCTCCTACTCCTCCTCCTCCTCCTCCCCATCCTCCTCTGGATGTGGATCTGAGGGACGACGTGGTGGCTAGGGTTCCGGTGAGCTCTGTTGCAGTAGCGTTGTTTTGCTGTTGCAACAAGTATTCTTTTTTGTTGCATTAGTTTTTTTTCTGATGTTGCATCTCGCATTGCGCTTTGTTTATGTTGTTGCAGTAGCTTTGTTTTGATGTTGCAACAAGTATTCTTTTTTGTTGCATTAGTCTTTTTTTCTGATTGTTGCATCTCGCATTGCGCTTTGTTTCTTTGTTGTTGTAGTAGCTTTGTTTTGCTGGTGCAACAAGTAATTTTTTATTGTTGCATTAGTTTTTTTTTCTGATGTTTGATTTCTCATCTTTGCTTTTTGTTCTATTTTTTGTTGCAGTAGCCTTGTTACGGTGTTGCAACAAGTAATATTTTTTGTTGCATTAGTTTCTTTTTTCTGATCTTGCATCTCGCGTTACAGTACCTTTGTTCTGTTGTTGTAGTAGCTTTGTTCTAATATTGCAGTAGACTTTGTTCTGATGTTGCATCTCGTATCATGCTTTGTTTGATGTTGCAAACAAGTAATACTTCTGATGGGAGCGCGGTGAGGATGCGACGCACCTAGCGGAGCGCGGCGGGGGGATGGGACGGGGCGGTGCGGTGGGATGGCGAGATGCGGCGCCTGCGGGACGGAACGAGCCACCACGAGGTGCTCCGTTGTTTGCTCTGTTGTTTTGGTTGAGATCGAGTCTACTATTCTGTGTGGGGGGAGGGGGGCGTTCCGTGCGGGGGGCGGACGGGATCGAGGGATGGGGTGAGGTGCGGTACGAAGGTCCCAGCGTCCGGACGCTAGTGCCCAGATCGGACGTCCGGGCGCTAGCAGTTCCCTGATCCTGGTGAATGGATAAGGTGGGTTTCATTTTTTTATTTACTCATGGGGCCCACTTAACCCTTACCCAAAACCGATTGTAACCAAACAACAGACTGGGCCTCCGATCTTTTTCCCAATCCACAACCCACCTCTCCATATCCTACTATATTTCCATTTCCCTTACCCACCATCTATCCAAATGCCCCCTAAGTCTTTTATAGACGGGCCTATTTGGCAGGGATTCACCACGGAAAAAGTAAATCTCGATCTGGGATTCACCGCGGATTAGATCCACCGTGGATATGAGATCCACCAAAAACTGTTTGGCTAATGCAGCAGCTCCAGATCCACGCAAGGGCATTTTCGTTGAAATGGCCAGAATTGCCCTTGGGCTCTAGTGTTCTCTCTGCCTTACTACTAACCTGGGTTCGCACGTCAGCTCTTCTTTCCTCCTCTTCCTATCGAGTAGAGCAGAGTGCATCGCATGCACGCCTCGCCTGCTCACGACCGTGGACGGCCTCGCCGGCTTGGGTTGGGGCAGCACAGGCACGACCGCCCTGGGGAGGGGGTGGCGCAGGCATGGCTGCCTTGGGGAGGGGCGGCGCTAGCGCAGCCAGGCGCGCAACCCACTTGAGACGAAGGAGCTCGTTGCGGGTGAGGGCGTGGCGGGCGCCATGAAGGAGCTCGAGCAGCCGGCCGTGGAGAAGACGATGGTGAGGGCGTGGAGGAAGAGCAGGAGGAGGCCGCGGCCGGGCGCCCACAGCTGGATCTTGCCAGCCCCACACGCCTGGCCCCCCACCGGCGCGGCTAGAGCTCCTAGGGAGCAGCGGTGTTTTTTTCCACGGGAGAGAGAAAGGCGCGGGAGGAAGAAGAGAAAGAAAAAAGAATGAAGGGGTACGTTTGTGTAATCAGTGACAATGGTGGGTTATTTTTCCCTGAGGAGATCCACAAAATGATGAATCTAGCCTCCAGATCCACCATTTTGCTAAATCCGGATTTAGTGGATCCAAGCTCTTAAATCTAAATCTAATGAATCTGAATCCCTACCAAATAGGCCCTTATATTGACAGTACGCTCAAATACGGTGGACTGCCCCAGAAATCTCGAAACGTGTCTAACGAGCACACATGCACACACATTACCCACATACACGTCGTATGGTTCCCTAGGGGGTAAACCTGGTGCCACACTCGACCGATCCCAAGACTGGAAATTGAACGCGCGCGTGTGGCCTTCGCACTGAGAGGAGTCACTACAGCTCTGTGCAGCACGTTGGCCCCATACGTCTTGAAGTCGCATTCCGTACCATCGTTGGATACAAATCGTTCCGCTTCGGCTGATAGTTTTTGTGGCTGATAAACCTGCTGATGTTGTATTATTGTGAGAGAAAAATATTGTAGCCTGGCTGATAAGCCGGACTGATAAGTTCAAGCGTAAAACATGGCTCTACCAGCACAGGTCATATGTTTATGTCACATACGAAATAATATGAAGGGCACAAGTGTATTTTACAAATAAAAAATGGGTTGGAAGAACTCTTCGCTCAACAATTTTAGTTAGAGGTAAAGATGTACTCATACATTACAAGCTTATCGACAGGCCTGCAGCCCAAGCGCCAGCATCCTTGTGAAGGATGAGGAGGGAGCGCATGATGAACTAGACGGTGGAGGTGGAGGACCAAGGAAGAGGAAGCGCCCAACAGAGTAGATAGCAGAGGAGGGCCAATAGCAAGACTAGAAGCCGCACCGTTCAAATGAACAACAACGACGACGCGAGCATCTCCACGATGAAGGAGGTCTTCACCGATCACCATAGCCGCAACTTCAACCATCGGTAAATTGGCGTTCATGAGGATGAGGTGGGATCAGGGTCGCTGTCGTGCTTGAACGCGGCGTGGGAGCAGGAGCGGTGGCTATGGCGGTCCCCGCTTGTGGAGGCACAGCAGGAGCTCCAGAAGCAATGGGTGCGAGAACAGCCGCGGGGCTGGGAAGTGGTGGGAGTGTGTCGCCCTTGCAAAACCCCTCATCCATGTGTAGGCAAATCCCAAAACCTCTCATCCATGTGTAGTCAAATCCCACACACTTTTGTTTTCTGTTGTAGCAGAAGAAAAAAGAGGTTTTATATTTTATGAAAAAATTAAATGTTGGAGAGATTAAATGTCGATGAAAACGTTGACGAAGTAATATGGATGCGTGGTGCACTACTTAAAGGCCACTTACAAAGAGTTTGTACACCTAACGGGTATATACCATGACAAGTTTACGATCACTAGTACATTAATTTTTTATTTTATTTTTTAGCAATATTTTATTTATTTTATTACCACTCAAAAAAATATACTCGATTATACGAATCTTACATTTTTTTTACCAAAAAAAATCTTCGATTATACGGCCCAACTTTGAAGCGAAGAAAACCCATCTCTTCTGGAGGTCAAGTGGTCAACCCACCCAGACGGAACTTTACACAAGCCGCGTTAATATTCCCGTCACCAGCCCCACACACGCGCTCCCCTCCACCGTCCGCCGCGCCCACCTCCTCACCGGCGGCCACCGCCACCGTCCCACCTCCCTCCGGCACCCGGGCGCTCCTCACCCTCCCCTTCTCCGCGCGATGGCGACTCGCGGCGGCGGTAGCCAGTCCTACGGCTTCCCGATCTACTGCGCCGCCTGGCTCCCGCTCGCCCACATCCTCAAGCCCGACCCTCCCGCCGCCGAGGCGGACGCGGATGCCTCCTCCTCCTCCCCCTCCTCTCCCTCGCCTCCGATGGCTGTGCTCGGGGGCGGCGGCGTGGAGGGCCGGAGCGGCGTGCCGAACAAGATCGTGGTGGCGGCCCTCGCCGCAGGGGAAGAGGCCGCGCCGGCCGCCCTGTCCCCCGAGACGGTGAGCGACCCGTCCTCCCAGATCCCGCTCCGATCTAGGGTGCGGCTGAGTGTCCCGTGCTGATTTGGCGTTCCGTGGTGGTGGGCAGGTGGTTGAGGTGAAGACCCGAGAGGAGGTGCCGTACAGAATGGCCGTCCACCCGCGCGGCGATGGCGTGTTCTGCGCTTTCCCCAACGGCTGCAGGTATGCGCCCTCGCCCCATCGCCCCCTCGGCCCCTCGGATCATATCCTTTGAGTTTGTACCCTGCATTGCGTTTGCTCCTGTAGCCTGGCTAATGTTTTTTTGAAACAAAGTAGCCTGGCTAATGTATTGGTTGGTATTGAATTCTGATCTGCATAAATGATCCGAATGTGATACATTTGTGCCCTCCATTGTCTAGTCTAGATAACCACCTAATGGGTGGTATTCAATATAGACTACTCCATCCGGGAAAATAACATGTAATGTCGAATCTTGCTAGTAACAAGTGACATGGCCTGAAGTTGAAGGTATTTGCAATCTTGCTAGTAACAAGTGACATAGCCTGAAGTGAAGGTATTTGCAAATTGCCTTGTATATAGCCCAAGCCATTTTATTCAAGAAGATAGCTTATATACTGTTGAATCTTGCTAGTAAAAGGTGGTATTATGGGCGTGCTTGATTATTTCCTGTTTCCTTAGTAATTAAATCCCTTACCATCTAATTTTTGCGGTCTAACATGGAGCATATTTGGGCTTTCTTAGTTGTTATCAGTATAGATGTGTTTGTGGTTCAGAAAGTATCAGCTACAAAATGTACCTTATATGCTTCGCCATAATCTTATATTCTAGAAAGGATAATTCTGTCTTGTTTCGTATTCCTGTGAACAGTAAATAAATAATTAAACTTGGTTGAAAAGTTTGCTTTTTCATAATTTTAACTACGAAAACACTCATGTAGGTTGTATCGATGGGAATCACAGGAAGGAGAGGGACCACAGAAGCTGGCTTTGGAGCCAGACCGGGAAGCTTTAGCGGAGCTCAAAGATGTTGGTTTGCAGTTGTCGGTATCCTTCAGTGGAGAAGGTTCAATACTTGCCATCGGTGGTGAGGTAAGTTAATATGGTGTACTTTTTCCATTTTTTTTTGTAATTATTGTTGGTAGGTTTAGTTAGCATCTTTTTATTTTCCTTTCCTATTTGACTTTGTCCCAAGGGAAAACTATAGGCGCTTCGAGTACCTAGATTGGAATGCATTCTAAGTTTCCAACTTTCAACTTTATTTGTTCTTCTGAGTCTGACATCATAAATGGAAAAAAATGCCTAGAAAGATATGTTAGCTTGGTAATTTCTAGGTGTACTAAAATTAATATCCTTCATGGCATCATGCAGAAAAAATGTATACTGCATAGTATGGTCATCATAAGCAACATTTTTTAGTACCGATTAATGTAGCCAAACAATTAGCTCGTTTTGGCAACTTATTAATCATTTGGTACAAGTACAATAGTATGTATGGGGGATTCTGATAGTGAGTTGAGGTATCTGAAGAGGTGGGTGTATATTGTTAATTTTAGGCAAAGAGATTCTTGTTTCGTGGTCAACATGGTACAAAAATCTTTGGCTAGAAAGTACAGCCAGTGCAGTTCTGAATGAAATTGTTTCAGTTTATGTCTGTAACGTATGGAGATACCAAATAACATTAAGTAGTTCTTGAGATGCACTTTTTATGATACGTCCTTGTTTTATTCATGTTTGCGCCATCAGCATAATCAATGTTTTTAAGGCGTCGCTTTGGCGTCGCCTAATCGGCAAGGCGCTACAGGCGGGACGACTTGGCGGACGACTCGCCTCAGATTGGTATGGCGTCCGCCTTACTACCATGGCGTCCGGAAGTCGTCGATTTGGTGTCCGATTCGTCGAAATCGAGCAAGGCGGGCGCCATACGGGGATTCCACACCATGGCGTAAGGCGGTGCGCAGGAGAAACAGAGCGCGCCGGAGGGAGAGAGAGCGGGCGCGCAGGAGATTCACCAGCAGGAGAGCGGGAGGGGAACCAGAAGCCGCAGCTCGCCCGTGCGGACGCGTTCTCCCGCACCGACGGGAGAAGTTGCTGCCCGCCTGCCGCCGAGCCGTGCGGCCGCCTGTGCGGGCTGCGGCCATGTTCCCCCAATCGGCGCTGACCTGCAACATCTTGCCTCCTCTGTTCCTCCATCGAGCTGCAGCGTCCAAAGCCCTTCTGTTCCTCCGTCTATCAAGCAAGAAGAGCAGCACATCTGGAGGAGAGAGGGAAGCAAGAGACAAAGAGGGGCGGAGGCGGAGCGGTAGTGGAGAACGAGAGAGAGAGAGAGGTGCTGGAGAGAGAGGATTGGGAGTTCGAAAGATGGAGCAGGAAGGTCAAAGGTGAGGGGTATATGGGCTGCCTGGTGGGCTGGGCCAGACTACTTGCTCCTTCTCCTTTCTTTTTCCTTTTTCCTTTTTGTTTTTCTTCATTATCTACCACTCTAAGCTGCTCTTTTAAGATTCCCTTAAGATGTTAAGGCGTCGCCTCGCCTCACGCCTTAGTCGCTTAAGCGTAAGGCGGTAGTCAGTCGCCACGCCTCGCCTTACTACCTTGAAAACATTGAGCATAATTTGTCGTTAAAAGCAAAGATATGCTTATCAGTTTCGATAAGTTTTATCTATTAATAGTTGTTTCCTACTGGCAGAACAGTCTTTGAGCACTGATATTTAATCTTGCTTTTACATTATAACAAGGCAAATCTGGTTTGCCTCCATTTAAGTAGATTACTTATCAGTATGGTCTTGCATTTGTGCTTTGAGGTTTTTGTCATGGTTCATATGTGATTTTCTTGTTTCTCTTGGAGCTTCTGTTTTGGTATTGAAATCTTATGGTTATTGACATGTTCGTTTCTTTCTATTCTGTTGTAGGATGGGCATCTAAGAGTCTTCAAGTGGCCTGCCATGGCATCTGTTCTCACAGAAACTGATACTAAAACATCAATTAAGGATCTTACCATCAGGTGAATAAATGACCATTAAACTCTCTTCCCACTTGAATATTGGTTGTGCGATACTGATGGGCTCCTCTGCTTTGGTCCATGCTTTCAGTTCCGACGATAAGTTTCTTGCTGTGAATAGGAGCAGTGGCCCATGTAGAGTGTGGGATTTGCAGTCATCTGAAGTTGTAGCTAGTCTGCCAAGAGAAGCAGTGAGTTCCTTTCTTGGACGAAATGCATTATTTTAATGATTTCGTGTCTTGTTTCAAGAGAGTTTTGATCTGTACATTTCCAGGGGGAAATATTTGGATTCTGCAGATTCTGTAATAAGACTGACAACAGTCACGTCCTATTTATAACAGCGATGCAAGGTGGCATTAAGATGAACTTGACCTAGTTACAAATTGAATTAGGCAACAAGCTTAAGGTCGTACAATACCTGAATAATATTGCTTTTTAGGTGATTATGGAAAAATAGTATCTTGGAATACTACCTCATGGACGAGAATCGGATCAAAGAAAATAACTCGTGAGGCAATTTCAGCTTTTGCTGTGTCACCCAATGGTGCTCTTCTTGCGATGTGAGATTGGAAAGATCCCCTTGGTTTTATTTATTAATCATCTTGTGGAGATACTATTGATGTATTTTCTTGAGAATTTTATTTGTCTGCCTTTTGTTTATAGTGGAACGATCGAAGGAAGCATCATCATAGTTGGCTCAAAAGACATGAGGAGTTGAGGACCCTTGTAACAGTTAAAAAGGCTCATCTTGGTATTGTTACTACACTGGCCTTCTCTCAGGATTCAAGGTTAGTATCTTTAACTTCGAGTTGATGAATCTAAACAAAAAATGAAATTTCTCATTGTAGTTGATTTACATCATTTCAGAACATTGCTGTCAACTTCCTTTGACTCTACTGCAAGGGTGACATATGTTGGGTCCCCAAAGAGCAATGGTATGTTGCATCTTTAATTCATAGATTTGTTTTTTCCAGCCACTCCCTGCAAGCCCTATACTAAAAAAATGGATGGTTGTGTCCTGACAGGAACAAGCGTATGGCCCATGCCACTAGTTATTATTCTTGCAATTTTGGTGTACTACTGTATGCAGCACAAAGAAGACATTTTGGCAATGTTGCCGCGTTGAGATAGATTTCTGTTCAGCCCTGACTGATCTACTCTACTGGACATATTAGTAGTATTGCTTCAGAGATTGAACAAGTTTTGGACTTAGGTCAACTTCATTATTTTTCTCAAGGACAACAACAAAAGGCATTGAGCCCTGTCATGTTTGTAGTAAAAAGGGTCATGTACTCCTGTTGTCAAAGTTTTGTAAGTTGATGGTCGCAAGTGATAGTCATCTGTAACAATGTTTCTTCATGCTGCACTTATGAATTGTAAGGAGATTGTCTCAAGAGTCCAATATGGAGAGTTCAGAAACAATTTATTTTTTTATGCAAAAACAATTCATTAGGTAAGCGCATTAAATATGTACAAAAAATATTTGAAATGCACATAGCTTCTGGGTGCTTATATACATGTGATGACCAATCTTTTGTTTGGATGACAAAAGGGTGTTGTGAGTTGTGACACTATGATCTACACCTCTCTGTGCTGGAATCAAGGAGCAGTTTGCCGGTTTTTCTTGTTCTATGATATGTTTGCTGAACTCAAAGGTGTCACCGTTGTCACTATCCCTAAGTCTAATACTACGCGTGTGCCCAGCAGTGCAGTGCACTACGGTCAGACGATACTCCTGAATGATCTTCTGACGCGGTGAGACCAAAAGGTTGCTTCAAGAACGGACATCTCAAAAGGGTCTGATGTGCGGTGTGCATGACCTTATCCTGAATCAACCTAAAAGAATCGTGAGGTACACCTAAAAGAATTTACAAGAAAAAATTTGTCACTTCTGCACCCCGATGCCAAAAGTTGAAGGTGATTGCTATGTTTCTTACTCCATCCTAGAAGCTTCACGCCTTCACCCACAGCCAGCAGCACAGGCGCACTGCAGCATCCACATCTCATTTGATGACCAACAACGACCTACAACAACCGTCCGGTCCAAATAATTGATGCACACTACTGGCTGCCTTGAGAGGCGACTGGGAAGAACTGCCAACCCTGCCTACTTTAACCTCACACCATTAGCATTGCAAACAGAAGCATCATTTTTAATGAGGTGTTACCCTGACAGAGACATGGCAAGGCAGGTGAGATGGCTTGTCCGATGGAACTTCTCGTCCAGAATCCTGACCTCGGCAGGCAAATTTAACAAGGCCTTCAGGTGCAATGCAATCCTTGGGTTTACTTTCGGTGAATAGGGTTGGGATTTGGGAATTGGGATAGCATCCAATTCATTCTGTATTGGGATGGGAACAGAACAAATTGCCTAGTTGGCATCATCCACAAGTAATTCATCTCCTTTAAAGTTTATCTGGGTGATGCCTGCAATCTGCACCTGAATCTCAACAAGATTGAGACTGATGTTTGGTCCTTATTCCTGCAGGCAGCAGCAGCTTAAAGATCATAGACATACGAGAATTAAAGGTCATGGTGGGTCATGATGGATACAGAGAAACTAGAGATCAGTGGGCCAAATTTGAGCAACATATGCTTTCAGTTCACCCATATCTTTCAGAAATTCTGTACCCAGGACGAACAGGAGTGATCTTTTATATGTTACACATGTATGCGTACTTACTTTCTCTGATTTCGCACACAACTTCTTTTGTCAAGAATTCTTATTTACAATTTCTGACGCTCCGCAGTATATGCACAAACTCACGAGTTATTTACTTGTGATTTTACACGAAACATGGAAAGATGATATTTTTACCTTCCCATGTGCCACACAAAACTTTGCAAACCAACACCAACCTTCAACTCCCAAAGCTGCAACTTTTATCCAATCACCTCATCGTCGGCGTCAACCAGTTCACTGCGACGTCTCGTCAGCGCTGACGCCTGCGGCGACCGAGGGCCCCGACCTTGGCGGCAAGCGCTGGCAGCTCCCGGCGCCAAACGAGACCGACCGCTCGACCCCGATTCCGGCCATCTCCAGCGCGTCCGAGAACTTGAGAAGCCGGCTGATCTTGCCGAGCCCCGTCATGTCCTCCTCGCGGCCGCTGCTCGACGCCGGCGCCCGCATCGAGACGTCCGGCCACGCCCGCCGCGGCAGCGCCACCATGGACGCGGCCCTCCTGACGGCGCGGTCCGGCACGCCGCCGCCGCGCGCGGTCTCCTCTGTCGCCTGAACGCCACCGACGGCGCCAACAAGATTCCTCTCCTGCCGGGCCCCCGGCGTGGCGGCGGGCGCGCCCGGCGCGGCGCTAGGATTGTTGGCGGAGGCGGCGAGGGCGACCTGGACGGGCGCGCGGCAGAGCGGGCAGTTGACGTGGGCGCGGAGCCAGGTGTCGATGCACCCGCGGTGGAACGCGTGGCCGCACCGCGGCAGCAGGCGCAGCGTCTCGCCGTCCCGGAACTCCGCGAGGCACACCGCGCAGCTGCCGTCGTCCCCGTCCCCGTCGTCGCCGTTGGTGCCCCCTCCGCCACCGCCCCGGCGCTGCTTGGCGTCGTACACCACCGCGGCGATGGCCGCGATGTCGCGCTCGTCGAGGCCCTTGGTCCGTATGTACCACACGTGGTGCACGCCGCCGCCGCCGCCGGCCTCCTCCTCCCCCACCTCCTGCGCCACCGCGCCAGCCAGCACCTGGTGGCCCCCTCCTCCCTCCTCGCCGTGGTGAGCCAGCGCCAGCGCCGCGTCCCGCGCCCGCCGCCGCCTGCGCCGCTGCGCCACGAGGCGGTGGATGAGCAGCACGAGCAGGAGGACCGCGGAGACGGCGAGGAGCGACGCCGAGAGCGCGATGAGCGGGGTGGGGAGCCGGCTCGAGCGCAGGTGCAAGGTGGTCCCGCGCGACGACGGCGGGGGCGACGGCTGGCAGTGCGGTAAGTAAGCGCATGCGCCGGAGCAGGTGTCGGCGCAGAAGAGGTCCGCCGGCGGGGACGTGGTGGCGACGACGACGGCGGGGTCCCCGTCCCCGTCCCGCTCAGGCAACGGCCCCGCCGGCTTGGGCTTCGGCGGCTCCGGCACCTTCGGCGGCTTTGGCTCTGGCTCTGGCCGCGGCAGCGGCTTCTCCTCCTCCGGCGGCGGCGCCATGGGTTCGCCTTGACGCGCTTCAATGGCTCAACCGTGTGAGACGCGGTGTGTGTGGTTGCACTGCTCAGCTCGGCCTTGCCTAGTCTTCAATGTGAATGTGTTGTTATTAGCGTGCTGATGATGTGGTAGAAGGGTGACCTGTGAAAAGTGGCAGTGGTTTTTAGTGTAGTGTAGTATATATTTCTCATGATTCGATGGAAATTTGTGTTTGTAAAAAGAACTGATTTTAACGGAGATTGTGACACTGCTGGACTATGCATGTTCGTGCTAGATGTATATGAAAATAATCAAACAACGATTTTTTTTCCAGAGTTCAACTTTCACACAATTATATGACCATATATATACAATCTGGGAAACACTTACACGTAACAAGGCATAATAAAGTTATTTCTCGCATTAATCATATAATTTACAATATGTCTAATTCCTTAAACATATCTTGGAGATCTTCATGGCCATTTCATGCAAACTTCATCCTAAATAATCAAAGATGCCGTACCAAGCTTCTTAAAGTAGATATAGCTTCTTAAAGTAACTCTATAATTCACTGTTGATAAATGAAAGAAAAATTGTATTTAATCTTTTTTTAAATTAAATAGTAGATATAGTCGTAAATATAAGTGTGCAACCGTGATGGATATTTATCTGGTTGTTCCTCGGTTTCTCTCTCCCATCCTGTTTTTCTTTCTTCAGATGATTTTCAGGTATTAGAAAGCTAACTAATGAAAATTATTGGACAAAAGAAAGAAAAGCATTTCTTCTTGACATAGGTCCCGTTCGGCTTACCCATATTCGACTTGTTCGGCTTATTTTTTCAGCCGGAACAGTATTTTTCTCTCACAACAATTCAACCAGAACAGTGTTTTTCAACCAGTTTCAGTCAAGATTCAGACCAGCGAATGGGGCCATAATCAACTGATTTATCAAGTAAGTTTTAAGTACTCCATCTATTTTAAATTATAAGTCGTTCCAGTTTTTCTAGATACATACTTTCTCCATTCCAAATTATAAGTCGCTTTGACTTTTTTTTGTTCATCTATTTTACTATGTATCTAGATATATTATTATATCTAGATGCATAACAAAATGGATGTACCAAAAAAATCAAAACGACTTATAATTTAGAATGGAGAAAGTAGTTTTTACTATGTATATAGACATAATGTATATTTAGGTACATAGCAAAAGCTATATATCTAAAAGTTAGAACAAAATTAATTGTCTCTGGCTTGCGTGTTCTATTTCATAATGGCCTTTTATTTTCATAATCACGTGTCAAGTCGGTTCGTTTATTTTGTAAACTCGGTCGGGGTATGTAGTGTATTACTTTTATAATACAATGGTCTAACTCCTCTCTTTGTAACACAGTGATCTAACTCCTTTCTTGCAAGTGTTTTATCTGAATGTTGCATATGTTTTACAGATATATTACAAGTGTTTGTCCTGATGTTACATCTGTTTTTATACATAAGTTGTATTTATGTGTTTTATGTTGTTAGGAGAGTAAGACTGCATTGTCAGTGATGGTGGCACCGCACAGCCACCAGCGAATGGGTCGCGACGAGCTGGGGGCCAGTGGACGGGCCGGGCGGATGACGTGCCGGTGTCCAGCGGACGGGGCAGGGCGAATGGCCTGGAATCGAGGTGGATAGGGCAGGTTGCGCTTGCGAGGCGAGTAGTCCGAAATCGCGGGTGCTGTGATGGAACGACGTGCGCGTGCAGGGCTGGAAAAAAATCAGCGGAAGGAAGAAGGCTGCGCAGACGTGTGGACGCGTGCATCCGTCAGGACTTCCTGACGCCTGCACTACCGGCATGGACGGCTAATGGCAGACAAATGAAGGTTCGTTTGTAGTTTTTCCCGTGCATTTGTAATAATTCATCTGATCGTTCTCAGGTACTCTATATACGAAGATGCTGTTAACCAAAGCCGTGTGAGCCCGTGACCACCCCCTCTTTCCTGTTTTTGACTAGACTCTCTTGCATTTGTCAACCGTGGTATACTCCATATTTTTACAGAGAGACAACGAAAACAGTAATGGTACAGTGTTTTGTTTTACAACAAAAACAGCCACGGTGGCAGGCTTATCAGCTGTAAATATCATCAGCCGTACAGTCAAACAGACTCCCATACAAGTTACAGCCACTGATAAAACAACAGTAATAACAGCGGTAGGATAGGTAATCTTTGATCGAGTCGAGTGGGCTGGTGAGCAACGAGTTGCGACACTGACTGATGTGGGCATGTGGCTGTAGATTACTGTGAGGTTTAAATTTAAAGGATTCATTGGGAAGGACGTAGACAGGCGTGATGCTGAAATTTGACTTATACTGATGCTTATGCTGAAATATTATAAAAAAAAACACTGTTCTATACTTAAAAAGTAGCTCTGAATAAATTCAAGCGAACAACGCGGAAGCAAATAGTACCGACAGCAGTAGATAGATAAATATGGTTTGGTGTTGGGTGGCTGTTGCCATTACACAACAGCAAGCAATAGCATATATATCCTTGCCGTGCAGGTGCAGCCGAGCCACGGAGTAGCTCCCAGCTGAATTTGCACTCGGACCCTTACATATTCACGTTTTTGGACTCGTAAGCCTTCCGATAGTGTCGTGTATACGCGCACTGTAGTACGTCCATTTTCTTGGACCGTTGCCGCAGTCTACGTACGAGTCTATGTGTACGCATACATGATAGTACATACGTGCCGTATTTGGAGGCGCCACATGCCGTTGCGGAAAAATAATTTAACCGGTGTCGATTTCCGTAGCGGATCTAAAACTAAGATCAGAGTCTATGTAACGGTCAAAATCAAATCGAACAACCTAGAAAGTAAACAGTCATGTCGTGTGGTCACCGGCAGTGACCGCATACGGCGCAAGCGTACGTACCGCGACGATCGCCACCGTTGGCCACGCCACGTACGTCCCCGTGTATGCGGAGGCTCGGAGTCGCAATATCATCACCTCCCGAGCACCTTTCTGAAAAAACATCCGGCCTCGAGGAGTAATCGGTGGTCAACGCAGTTGGTTGGGAGGAAAGGAAAGCAGCAGCAGGCGAGCGGCCGGGCCCCGCACGAGTATGAAAATTTTACAAGTCTCTCTCCTATGCCGTCTATTGTAAATGTCGTAAGGACTGTCGGTCGGTATTGTCCAAACAAACTGTGTAATCTTTTAATCTATAAATAAACCGATTTCTATATTTTAAAAATAAGTATTTTTTTTGAGGTTAACAACTTTGTACAAAATAATGGTACGCATCTATGACAAAAACTGACTTAGGAGAACTTGAGTGAGTATTATATTGGCACATAATTCGTTGAACCACGAGGACTGAGGGCCTTCATTTGTCCTCCAAAGTGTTTCAACGACGCCATACGAGAATAGAAGAGGAAAATTTCTGTTTCAAAAAACTGTTTGTACATAATATGATAATAATATATATACTCCTACTGAAAGTCTGAAACCATATTGACTTTTGATAAAAAGAAGAATAGTACTACCTTGTGGGGATTGGGGAATGGAGACGTACTTGGTGGGGCTGCAAATGTATCGTCACTTCACTACTGATGTGGGCCGTTTTCGGGAGAATGAGGAATACTGATGTGGGCCGGCTCTAGGTGGAATGGTAAGGTAAACGAAGGAGGATAATAAGGAAAGCCCAAAAATAATACTGTTGTGGGCCGGATTCAGGTGCAATGGTAACGAAAGCCCAAAGTATATAATATGACATTTGGGCTGGACAAAAAGTTTTCAATTCGCAAAAACGAAAAAAGCTAGTTGGAGATGCGGGGTATCGATCCCCGTACCTCTCGCATGCTAAGCGAGCGCTCTACCATCTGAGCTACATCCCCATTTGTAATATTCTGGCAAATAGATTTCTTCAAATCCATGTGCTACCGGATCTCTAAGTGACGTCCCTGTTCCCGTGGGCAGCCGTCAATCCAGCACCAAAAAACAAATCGCAAGTGCAGTCGGCTCCTGGAGCTGCACACGTGGTGGCCGGCGGCGCGTTCCTGCACATGTGCGTGGAGCTCTTCTACGCCAGCCCGCTCCGCGTCGTCCTCACCGGCGGCGGCCCACCTCGGCGGCCTCGAGCACGCCGGCATGCTCCTCATGTTCTTCCTCTTCGGCGCGCTGAGCCTGGTGTTGGCGAGCGCATTCACGGCGGAGTTCGTCCCTGCTCTTCCTGTCTTCCACTTCCACTCCACCACGCACACAGGGCAGCTGGAGGGCTACTACCACGCCCTCCCTCCTCCTCGTCCTCCTCGCGCTCTGCATCGCCGCCATCGTCGCCGGCCGGCGCGCTCCTGCCCTGCCTCCCCGCGGACCTCGGCGCCGGCCGGCGTCCTCATCGCCGTCCAGCGCCTGTGGTTCTACCAGACCGCGCTGGCGCTGTACGGGCCAATGCTCCCCACGGGCTGCGCGTCGAGTGTCGCGGCGGCGGCGCCGCGGCGCAGGAGCGCGCCGAGCAGCTGGCGGACTTCCAGCTGTTCGGGATCGTGTTCCTCGCGTTCGTGTACGTGCTCGGGTGCTTCGCCGTCGCCGCGGCAAGGTATGGGAATAACCTGGAGACCTCCGGTGTCCTTACTGGACCTTCGCTTGGGCTTGGAGCTTCGAGAACAGCCACACCTTCATGAGCTGAGGTTAATAACCTTTGTTGGGCTAGAATTTTGAGGCCCGTGGCACCTTCGTGTGGGTCATTTGGACCTCTGCCTGATTTGTGCTTCGTGTGCCCAAGGAGATTGGGCCGGCTGGATGGAGCTTTGCTAGGCCTAGCTCGACAGAAATTCATAGGCTGTTGTCATTTCACACAGACCAGACCTTCCCGAGAACGCGAGATGTGGCGGCGACCCTAGCGGAGCATAGGGGCTACGGCAGACTTCGTCGACGGCTGCGGCGGCGAAGGAGATCCGACGCCAGGCATCCTCCACTGATCTTCCCTTGTCTCTATCCTGTTCGGGCTGACCCAGGGGCTGCTTTACGCATCTTCCCGGCCTTGGCAGGAGGGGATCTAGGGTCTGGTGGTGGTGGTTGGACCGGTGAACCATGGCGGATGAATCAGGCAAATGGAAAGCGAGGAGAAGAGAGCTTGACGTCGGCAAGCTATCGCAGGAGCTTACGCTTAGCGATGCTGAGCGGGATCGTGGATTGTGGTGTTGGCATGTGATGGCGACGACGCCGTCCAGAGGTTTGAGTGTTATGGATGGGATTTTGTTCGTGATCCGAGCGTTCTGTTTGGGAGATTGGAAGCGCATAATGGAAGACGGGGCGGGCTCCCTCGAGGATTGCCGCCATCCCCAATGAGTTGTCTAAGTTGGAACTGTCGCGGCCTCGGCAACGCCGCGACAGTGAAAGAGCTTCACGAGCTGGCGAGGCGTTTTGCCCCATCAATGCTTAAGCCTGTTCGCTTGCTCGTAAACGATCGTAAATTTCCAGTCGGGAACAGTGTTTTTCTCTCACACCAAACCAGCCAGCAGTAAATAATCCACGATACGATACGGCTTCCCGAACAGGCTGTTTACTGCACAAGACGCGGGTGGAGAATTTGAAAAACACTCTGGATTTGGATCATGTTTTTGCTGTAAGCAGTACGGCCGTAGCGGCGAACTAGGTATCTTTTGAAATAATAATATGCGAGTGGAACTGTTACCATACTCACAATATCACATTTAGGTTTGGAGCTAAATAGAAGTGAGAGAGAGAGAGAGGGAGATAATAAGCTAGCTAGGATTTCAATATGTAAGGGAAAACCACCTCTTTACATAGCCCAATGGGCTCTATTTATACAAGAGGGCGACTATCCTACTCCCAAGCTTCCATTACTTTACAAATTACAGACAAGTACGAGCATCTCTAAGAGATAGCCAAAATGGCTAGCCAAATTTACTGGTCGATGTAGCTACTCTCTAAAATAGATTTGATAAAAAATACTAGAGTATTCCAACAGACTTTGTAAAACTAAGAGGCTAGATTACTAGTGAGGCAGGCTTTCTAAAAATAGGGAGCGAATGAGGTGGGATGGAGGGCTACTAAATTTAGAGAGTCATTTACAGAGTCTGTGGAGACGTTTTTTCCTTCAATAATAGCCTAATTTACCTTTAGAAAACGATTTGGCTAATCTCTTGGGAACTTAGACTTTTCTAAATGGTCATTCAAATATAGCCATCTTCTATTCTAGATTTTTAGCTAGCAAAAAATAGAAGACGAAAATGACTCTCTAGAGTGCGCATGAGATGTAGAAAAACTGTTGGAGAGTGAAAAAAATATACGAAGCGATTTTTATACAAATTGCTCTCCAAATGATGATTTAGAGAGTGAGATTGAGAAAGGCTCTGGGAGATGCTTAGGCTTTATAACTGAGACATAACGTCTATTTCGGGCAAAGGCTAGTTGAGTATAGCTGTATAGGATGTCCTGATGACAAAGCAGGGTTCGTTGGGTCACCATATCATATATGCTAATATCTGTTGTCGCAAGTTAATTTTTTTTTGGTGTAGCTTAGTTTGGCAATTGCGGCATGTATGTTCCCTTTCTTTCAACGCTTAGTTGTGCAACTGAATAATTTATATATGATACAGTTGTATAATGTGGATGGCCGGCGCTCTGGGAAATGAAAGGGTCCTGGAGGGATGGACTGATCATTTCGTCTGATGCTTGTGTCCATGGAGGATGCTGTCCATGCATATATGGAGATAACGACGCATTCCACGAATCAACACAATCAGTGAATACTACAGTAGGGAACACACTTTATTCAAAGTTCAAGCTGTACAACAACAACGTGTAAAGGCTACAAAGTACAAAGGTTTGTTCCTTCATTCGTGTCCAAACACTAGGATACAATGTCGATAATGGCATCTGAATTTGCATATAGAACGAATAAATGAATCAATCTCCTTAGATTACTTGCAGGCCATACATGCATGCATACATATATACATACATATACATATTCGAAGTGGTAAGTGATAGCACATTGATAGTGATTCACCTTTTTATGACTTGCTCAAGATCCGTTGGCCTAGTCTAGCATAGACAAGGCAATGGAGATGCCATGGTAATCTTTTTTAGTAAATTGACTAATACTTCCTGTCATTGCTACAAAAAGGGATTTTCATACACAGTAGTCATTTTTTACTTTACAAAAGGTGGGTAGCCCAACTGTCTCTGTCAAATGATCTATATTAACAAGCCATAAACAACAGAGATAGACACGTTAAGAACTTAAGATACCTGCCTCTGTAAATAACATTTATAGATGGCATCTTCAAAGACCCGCCTCTATAATTATTTTTTTAGAACAAAATGGCATGTCATTCTTGCTAGTCCAACTAATTTTAACTAACACTGCATGCTTCCTAGACTGGGACCCGTGACCTATTGCCTCAAACTTCTCATCATTTCACTACACTATACACTCATGTGTCCAGGAATAGGATGCATCTCTGTATATTAGCTTTTAGGAATCTAAATATTTTCGGTCCCCCAAGGCCACGCGACTTGGGGGAACTTGGCATCGCCGACCTGAGACGGCTCGGGGTTGCTTTCCGGGGCAGATGGTTGTGGCTGCATCGGACAGCAGCGCATTCATGTTTGGGCGGACCTGCCAGCAAGGGAGGAAAAGGCGGTTGCCGGCCGCTCTGTTCCGTGTGCGGCCACCTAGTCAACTTTGTTCTGGCATGACGTGTGGATCGGAGACATCATCAGTTTTAAAGAACTGGTTCCAGCCCTGTTCGCCACAGTGTGGAGCGCCGGGCGCCGGCCGCAGCGTGCACTACTACGTAATGGACTGGTGTCCCGGTCGGTAACGGTCTTTAGTCTCGGTTACCGTGCCGGGACAACGATCCCGGGACTAAAGGTGCCACCGTTAATCTCAGGTCATCGAGCCGGGACTAAAGAGGGATCTTTAGTTTCGATTGGTGTTATCAACCGGGACTAAAGGCCCTCCAGCCGAGCAAACGTGGCCATACCCTTTAGTCCCGGTTAGTAACCCTAACCGGGACTAAAGGTTCCTTTTCTTTTTCTTTTTTTTGTTTAATTTGTTTTCAGTTCAGTTACACGTATTTGTTTAATATATAATATGTTTTTATGTACGTATTCTACGCTGCTAATATAAATACACGCACGCATATAATTACATCTAATTCTCATCTCGAGCATTATTATATTCGAATAAAGTATGAACCTATATATATTATAGATATATATATATGTATATATACAACACTTTCATAATCTTGTTCTCGAAAATAACGATATCAATAAATATTTAATTTACATCATTTATTTCTTAGGATCAAAGTAGAACTCGCCGTTGGGATTTAGCACTTTTTCTAGAAGATATCCTGCTATTGACTTTTGAACTGCTTTCAGATGGTCTTTTTGCATGACTCTTCGTTTCAACCATTCAGTCTTGCATTTGAAATAAAAGGAAAAGTATTAATACACATATATATATATATATTCATTTAAAAATAAATAAAAAATTGATATATACGTACTCTGAGGACATCTTTAGGAGTTCTTCTTATGTGCGCAGTGATAAATTCACAAACATAGTATCCACACAAGTTATTACCTGGTTCCTGCCGCAAACACCACTGTACGAGAAGAAGATTATTCTCATCATCTCACACGTAAATTGAAGTACGATATAGTAATTAAACACGTGGGGAAGTGTATATAGTACAACTTACTGGTATTTCAACTACATTAAGTGGTGCCTTGCAATCCTTGCGATGTTACCCAATAAACTCTTTCCAAACCCTATGCGACCAATAATGTACGATCGTTAATAAATTATGGCAAAGTCTATTCAATAATAGTTGTGCGCGAGAGATCGAAATTACCTCTGGATAATGTCTATCATATCTTGGTATAGTGCCCGCTCTTTTCTCAACGAGTCAAAGATTACTAACCGACTTGAGTTTAACTCAATGACAATGAGTATCCAGTGAAACCTGCATTGGTTTATACACACACGTACATGCATATAAGTTGTATTGATATTACATAAAATGTGTAGACTACATTATTATTAACACTTACTCAAAGTTGTACGGGAAAAGTATTGTTGTCTTGTCGTGCTGCTTCACGAAGAACATCATGATATTCTCCTGTGCTTCAGATACCCACCGCTCCTTGACAATAATACCGGTTTTGAATACGATATAAAGATCAATAAAGCCAACACTGGTGTCTTGTATTCTTTAGAGCTCTGACATCTGGAATCTGTATATAAATATAAGTTACATGTGAGGATAATTATATACACGTACGCATGGAAGTGAGTTTATTAAATAAAAGTAAGAATCACTTACAAACAAAAGGAGCTAATGATTGATTTGTCCAGAGCGTCCATGTGGTATAGTTGATGCAATTCTTCGAAACTAATATGTAAGATGTCATCGCCACGGAAGTAATGATGGTCTCTAAATCTGACAAAGATCCACTGCTCACCCCTGCCACACGCCTGCATGTACCACTTGTTGAGCAAGTACATTTGCGTACCCAATTCATTCAGAGCCGCAGGGTTGTACAGACTTTTGCCATATTTATAAGTCTTTCAGGTTTTAGATTGGAGCTTTGCCCGTCAATTGATCCAAGGTTAAACCAGTATCTTCAAAAAAAGCATTAAGGGCTTGAACCGACACTTCTCCAGAGTTGTCTGGTCGATAGACTTCTATGTTGGAACCATATTCATTAGCAACAACAAGATTTTGCATTGGTTGCTTCTGTTGTTCGAGCCTGTGGGACATCCTTCCCTGATGCTCTTTTCCTTTTCTTATCTGCATCATGTGACTTCACGAGGGAGCGGTCATAGTCTGATAGTGGCGAAGGCTTACGAAGTTCAATCATCTTTTTCTT
This sequence comes from Miscanthus floridulus, assembly GCF_019320115.1. Classification (NCBI taxonomy): domain Eukaryota; kingdom Viridiplantae; phylum Streptophyta; class Magnoliopsida; order Poales; family Poaceae; genus Miscanthus; species Miscanthus floridulus. The sequence continues at coordinate 114,852,058 of NC_089589.1, read as the reverse complement.
GTGAGCATTGACCTTCTGCCTTAGCACATCTCGTGGTATGTAAAAGTACGGCTTCTCCTTAAGCTTCGCTTGACTCTTGTTTTTTATATCTATAAAAAAATCTTTCACTTTTTTGTCTTCTTCAGCTGCTATTTGCTCATCAGTCTTTTTAGGAAGTATTTCTTAAGAAATAACTCTTTTTCTCGGGGTCTTCTTTGCCGCCGGGACCTTAGACGTCTTTGTAGTGCGTCGTTGTGGAGGGGGTGGGGGCGGTGTTGGAGACCGGCGTGGAGGCGATGAGGCCGGTGTTGGTGGAGACCGGTGTGGAGGCATTGGAGATCGTTGTGGAGGCGGTGGGGCCGGTGTAGGAGTTAGAGATCGTTGTGAAGGCGATGGGGCCGGTGTAGGAGTTGGTGATCGCCGTGGGGATGAAGTCGTCTCGCCCCCCGCGACGCTGTGATGAGATGGGGAATGAATGATTAGGCTAGGCTGGGGGGAGACCCTGCTACAAAAACAAGTTGTGTGTCAATTATTTTTGAAGCCAATAGAAAATTAATGGAAAATAATATTTCATTCACTTTCATTCGTACCTAGGGTGAGGTAGGGGAAGCGCTGGCGCTCTAGGAATGATGATGAAGCATTTGCGCCATTGAATAAATGTCTTCTCTGCTTCTCCTAGTGTTTTCTCCCCATCACCGCCTTCAATGTCAAGAGGAACATTACTGTAACCTTTGAGCACTCTATCGACCGAGATGCTAGCATATCCAGGTTGAATAACTGACCCATGGATTCTTGGTGTCTTCATTCGGTCTATTGGAGATACAACCCCGACAACCACCATGATTGATGCATTATTACCATCTGGAATGTGCAGCTCACATGTTGTTAGAGGCTCGGTAATGTCATCAACAGGGAAGCGCAACCCAGTGTCGTCTTGAATAACTGGCAGCTCCGTAGAAGCACAACTACTTTTCATCTGACCAACGGGGCTAATGGTGACTCCCGACGTTGATTGCGATTGCATTTGACTCATTGCTAGCTGCACTTGCCTCTTGATCTCCTCCTGCATTCTTGCCTCAAGAGATTTTTCTCATTCACGTGATTCAAGCAATGCTTGTCGTGACTCATCAACAAATTGCTCCAATGCACGGATTCATTCTGCCTCCTCATCCTTCTTTCTCTGGCGGCTTTTGTAGGTATCCTTGTCTGCTGGGAATGCGTGTAGCCACAGAACCGCCCCATAGCCTCTTGTTCGACCACCGTGTTCGGGATTCTCTAGGGCATATGTCAATTCATCATTCTCTCTGTTGGGCTTGAAAACACCACTATCAGCTTCTTCCCTAGCACGAGCTAGTCTCTGTGTTGCTCTCTCAATTTTTTGGCCGAAAATTAGCTTGCCAGTGTCTGGGTCTAGGCTTCCCCCATGAGCGTAGAACCAATTCTTCACGCGTTGAGGCCAGTTCTTCTCTATTGTTTTAGGTATGATTCCCTTGGCAGTAATCTCTGCTTCTAGGTTCTGCCACTTGGGAATAGCACTCCTATAACCACCTGATCCCATGCGATGATGGTATTGCTTCTGTCGGGCATTCTGCTGATTCCTCATCACACGTTCCTCACTGTCTTAAGATGTCTTGTATTCTACGAAGGCATCCCAATGGGACTCCAACTTGACAAACGCCTTAGCATTGAAATTCGGCGTAGCATTCTTCAAGATAAACTTTTTATACAATGTCTTCTTCCAACTCTAGAACAATGTTGCCATCTTCTTCATTGTCCAATCCCTCACTAGCTCCTTCAAAGCATCATCTGCTTGTAATGTGAAATGCTGAGTGATATATCTCCAAGCTAGGTTCTTGTCACGATCAGATACAAAACTAACATTAGGAGCGGATATCTTCTGCTTCCATTCACGAGCACTAACTGGGATCCTATCCCTTACAATGAACCCACATTGATTGACATATGTCTGAGCATGTGGTCCCAATGGTTTGCCAGTGTCGGTGTCGAATTCTGATATTATGAAACGGCCCTCTAATGGCTTTTTTGGCCCTCGGACTTTCCTACTTTTGTCGGTGGTTGATGTAGATCCAGAGACCGGCTATATGAGTAGAAATACAACGATTAACAACAAATATACGTACGCATGCATTTATAAGAGATGATAGATAATTGAATATACCTCACCAGTATTTTCTTGCGCGACAATTTGTTGATCTTCAACCACCGGCATATTCAGGATATCCTCATAATCAGCAAAGTACTGACTCGTATCATCTACATCCACATTGGTGTCAGCGTTGATAATATCCGCCATTATGTCATCACTCAAGTTATCATCCGGAGCAACCATTTGTATCTTCAAGATAACACATAGATAGAATTACTATGGTACATAACATAAGTACATGTGATAACACATATAGAATTACTAAATCCAATTAAATATAATAACACATAATATTTCATAAGGATAAACAATAATAAGGTATAGGCTTTGGAATCGAATCAAAAACACTTTCGATCCAAAAACATGGAAATAAGTACATGTATATATATACACATAGAATGATACAATATATTTTCTCTCTCTCTCAACACATAGAAATAAGTGCATATGTCTATATCTCTAGATATGCATGTGATAACACATAGAATGTCTCTCTAGATACAATTTTCTCTCTCTCTCAACACATGAAAATAAGTACATGTATATATACATATAGAAATAATTAAGTACATATGTATACATATAGAATCTCTCTCTAGATATATATAGAGAGATAGAATATATAATTACTAAATCCAATTAAATAAATCCAACATGAAATCAGATAAACTAGTAATAGATAATACATTTTAATCTAACATATATCAAAAACTATAATAAAAAACTATCTAAAAAAACTATCTAAATAAAATACTAATTAAATTTTAATACATTTAAATCTAACATATATAAAAAACTATCTAAAAAATAACTAAAAAACTAACAATAAACTACTAATTAAAATTTAATACATTTTAATCTAACATACAGCCGAGACTTTGTAAAAAAAATCTAAAAAACATGGCCGATCGAGAGCAGCAGATCAAGAGTTCGACGGAGGGTACGGTGGGCGCGCGGGAAGCATCGGCGACGGAGGGTGGGGTCAGGTGCGGCGGCGGAGACGGGATGCGGCGCGTGATGCGGGCCGGGGGAATGGCGCGGCCGGGCAGGGGTAGACGACGACGGCGGCGCGGCAGAGACGAGCTCGACGACGGCGGATGGCGCGGCCGGGCGGGGATGAGGGACGGAGGCGAGATCGAAGATGAACAGAACAGACGTTCGATATATATAGGCCGGGACCCTTTAGTCCCGGCTGGTAACACCAGCCGGGACAGTTGGTCTTACCAGCCGGGACTAAATGTCCTTTAGTCCCGGCTGGTGTTACCAGCCGGGACTAAAGGTATTTTTGGGCGGGCACCGAAATTGCCGCCCACCCTTTAGTCCCGGTTCTTGGCCTGGGCCGGGACTGAAGGCCTGAAATTTTGGCAACCCGCCAGCGTAATTGAAAAGGCCTGGTATTTTAATTTTGTTTAATACTAGGTTAATCAATTAATTCCATAGCAACTTCAATACTTTGCAATATTTATTTTAAAAAATACTATTGATTAACTAATTATTTATTGTAAATAGGAAAATTTTGTAACCTAAAGTTTTTAATTTCTTTTATGAATATAGAATATAAATGTTACTAATACTAAGTATTTTGTTAATGCAAAAATATATTTGTAACTTAAAATTAATAAAACTAGCATTATTCGATAGGAAATTTATTATCACATTATTGTAACATTAATGTTTCAATTTTTTCTCGGTTTTTGACCAAAATTGACAGGAATTTTTTGTTGAACCTATAAAAATAAAGAAAATGTAGTATTTTTTGTTCTACAACTTTTTCAAATGAAAAAATGGCCTATATAAGGATTGTATATATTGATGAGCTTAACAAACTTGGTATTCAAAAATTTTCAATTTGAGACAATCTAGGGTTCCGAAAACTAGTTTGTAGGCGTCGAAATTTAAAAATCACAAATTTGAACCGTCCAAACTTTCTCAAATGGAAAGTTGACCAAAACAATAATTGTAGATCTTTTTGAGTTTAACAAACTTGGTATTCAAAACTTTTCAATTAGAAGTAATTTAGAGTTCATAATACTAGAGTCAAAGTGTTATTTTTTTATTTGACCAAATTTGACTTGGTCAAACTTGCTCAAATGAGACACTAAATGACCTCAGATGAAAAAACTCTGAATACCAAGTTTGATCATCTCAGCAAGATCTACAATTGTTACATAGCTCATTTTCCTATTTGAGAATTTTTTATCAAACACTAGTCACAACTTCTTGAATCTCATATAGACTTTCTAAAACTATGTCACACACTTGTGAAATTTAAACTATATTTTATTCAAGCTTTCTCAAATGAAAAAATAGCCTATATAAGGATTGTAGATATTGATGAGATTAACAAACTTGGTATTCAAAACTTTTCAATTTGAGACAATTTAGGGTCCCGAAAACTAGTTTGTAGGCGTCAAAATTTAAAAATCATAAATTTGAACCGTCCAAACTTTCTCAAATGGAAAGTTGACCAAAACAACAATTGTAGATCTTTTTGAGTTTAATAAACTTGGTATTCAAAACTTTTCAATTTGAAGTCATTTAGAGTTCATAATACTAGAGTCAAAGTGTTGTTTTTTTATTTGACCAAATTTGACTTGGTCAAACTTGCTCAAATGAGACACTAAATGACCTCAGATGAAAAAACTCTGAATACCAAGTTTGATCATCTCAGCAAGATCTACAATTATTACATAGCTCATTTTCCCATTTGAGAAATTTTTATCAAACACTAGTCACAACTTCTTGAATCTCATATAGACTTTCTAAAACTATGTCACACACTTGTGAAATTTGAACTACATTTTATTGAAGCTTTCTCAAATGAAAAAATGGCCTATATAAGGATTGTAGATATTGATGAGCTTAACAAACTTGGTATTCAAAACTTTTCAATTTGAGACAATCTAGGGTCCCGAAAACTAGTTTGTAGGCGTTGAAATTTAAAAATCACAAATTTGAACCATCCAAACTTTCTCAAATGGAAAGTTGACCAAAACAACAATTGTAGATATTGATGAGTTTAATAAATTTGGTATTCAAAACTTTTCAATTTGAAGTCATTTAGAGTTCATAATACTAGAGTCAAAGTGTTGTTTTTTTATTTGACCAAATTTGACTTGGTCAAACTTGCTCAAATGAGACACTAAATGACCTCAGATGAAAAAACTCTGAATACCAAGTTTGATCATCTCAGCAAGATCTACAATTGTGAAGTCATAACATATTACATAATATCTGTCTCTAAAACATAATATATTAAACATGCATCGTTGTATCATGCGGGCACAACAGTGAATTTCTTCTTGACGTATGACCCTTGGTTATGATCTTGTCGTAACCATGGAGTGTCTTCATCATTTAACATGATGCTTGGATCTTTCTTCACTATGAAGGGTGGAATTCGGACATTTCTTTCGTAATCTTCTGACATGTCTGACTTGTCTTCAATTCCCACTACATTTATTTTCCTAAAAAGAATTATGTGGCGCTTTGGCTCATTGATCATTGAGTTGATGTCTTTGTTTTTTCCTCTCTTTGATTTTGTAGACATATCTTTCACATAGAACACCTGACTCACATCGGCAGCAAGGATGAATGGTTCCTCTTTGTACCCAATATTGTTGAGGTCCACTGTTGTCATTCCATACTCTTTGTCGACTGTTACCCCTCCTCCGGTCAGCTTCACCCATTAGCACCGGAACAAAGGGACTTTAAAATTAGGTGCGTAGTCTAGTTCCCATATCTCTTCTATGCAGCCATAATATGTTTGTATATTCCCATTTGGATCTGTGCCATCTATGCGAACACCACTATTTTGATTGGTGCTCCTTTTATCTTGGGCAACTGTGTAAAATGTATTCTCATTTATCTCGTACCCTTGGTATGTGAGGATATGCCATGATGGCTGCCTAGCCAACAAATACAGTTGCTCATCAATATTGTCATCGCCTTGACATTCTTTTCGCAACCAACCACTGAAACTTTCCATGTGTTGACTCCTAATCCAAGCTTCAGTCTTCCCTGGAAACTTGGATCGTAAGAACTTCTTATGTATCTCGATGTACGGATGCACCAATGATGAGTTCTAAAGAACTGTGTAGTGTGCTTTATTGAAATAATCATCTTCCATGCCGATATATGTTTTCTTCCCTAAAGTTCCTTTACCACTGAGTCTCTCCTCGTGTCGTGATTCGGGAACGCCAATCGGGGCAAGGTCAGGAATAAAGTCAACACAGAACTCAATGACCTCCTCTGTTCCATAGCCCTAGGCGATGCTTCCTTTAGGCTTAGAACGGACTTTCACATATTTCTTTAAGACTCCCATAAACCTCTCGAAGGGGAACATGTTATGTAAGAACACAGGTCCAAGAATACTAATCTCCTTCACCAAATGAACTAGGATGTGTGTCATGATATTAAAGAAGGATGGAGGGAACACCAACTCAAAGCTGACAAGACATTGAACCACATCATTCTGTAGAGTAGCTAGTTCCACTGGATTGATTGCCTTCTGAGAAATTGCATTGAGGAATGCACATAGCTTCACGGTGGCTAGACGTACATGTGGAGGTAGAATTCCTCTTAAAGCAACTGGAAGCAATTGCGTCATAAGCACGTGGCAGTCGTGGGACTTTAAGTTTAGGAATTTCTTATCTGGCACATTTATTATACCCTTTATATTGGAGGAGAATCCCAATGGGACCTTGATGCTGCTTAGACATTTGAACATGATGTCCCTCTCTTCTTTGCTAAGCGTGTAGCTAGCAGGACTTAAGTAATGACGTCCATCATCTGTCTTCTCTGGATGAAGGTTGTCTCGTTCTTTCATGCCCTACAAGTCCTGGCGTGCTTCAAGTGAATCCTTTGGCTTCCCGTACACACCCATGAATCCTAACAGGTTCACACAAAGATTCTTTGTCAGGTGCATCACGTCGATTGCGTTGCGGACCTCTATGACTTGCCAATAGGGTAGCTCCCAAAAGATGGACTTCTTCTTCCACATGGGTGCGTGTCCCTTAGCATCTTTGGGAACAGATTCACTGCCTTATCCCTTTCCAAATACTACTTTCACATCCTTGACCATTGCGAGTATATCTTCCCCGGTTTGGTTATGAGGCTTCTTCCGGTGGTTTGGCTTACCTTTAAAATGCTTCCCTTTCTTTCTTACTTGGTGATTCAAAGGAAGGAATCGACGATGGCCAAGGTACATGACCTTTCGACATCTTTTCAAATATATACTGTCAAGGTCATCAAAACAATGTGTGCATGCATTATATCCTTTGTTTGTCTGACCTAAAAGATTACTTAAAGCAGGCCAATCATTGATTGTTACGAACAACATTGCTCGTAGGTCAAAGTGTTCTTGTTTGTACTCATCCCAGACACGTACACCTGGTTTGTTCCATAAAACTAGAAGTTCTTCAACTAATGGCTTCAGATAGACATCAATATCGTTGTCAGGTTGCCTCGGACCTTGGATGAGGATCGGCATCATAATGAACTTCCGCTTCATGCATAACCATGGAGGAAGGTTGTAGATACATAGAGTAACTGGCCAAGTGCTATGACTAGTGCTCTGCTCTCTAAAAGGATTCATACCATCTATACTTAAGGTGAACCTTAAGTTTTTAGCCTCATTTGCAAACTCTGGAAATTCCCTGTCTATCGCTCTCCACTAGGACCCATCAGCTGGGTGTCTCAGCATATTGTCTACCTTACGGTCTTCTTTATACCACCGCAACAACTTTGCATGGTCTTTATTTCTGAACAAACGTTTTAAGCGTGGTATTATAGGAGCATACCACATAACCTTGGTAGAGATTTTCTTTCTAGGACGTTGTTCACCCTCGACGTCACCAGGATCATCGCGCCTGATCTTATACCGCGATGCTTTACATACTAGGCATTCATCCAAATTCTCGTATTCATTGCCATGGTAGAGGATGCAGTCATTAGGACATGCATGTATCATCTGGATTTTTAATTCAAAAGGGCAGACAACCTTTTTTGCTTCGTACATAGTGGTGGACAATTCATTTGGCTTCGGAAGCATCTTCTTTATGAGGTTCAATAAATTCCCAAATGCCTTGTCGGATACACCATTCTTTGCCTTCCACTGTAGCAATTCCAATGTTGTACCCAACTTTTTTTGTCCCTCTTTGGCCGTCGGGTATAGCAACTTCCTATGATCCTCAAGCATGCGCTCGAACTTAACTTTCTCTTTTTCACTTTCCCATTCTTGTGCATCACGAATGGCATCGCCAAGAGCATCACCGAGATCATCTTCTACCACTACCTCTTCTTCATCTCCCCCCATTGTAGTATCATCAAAGGCACCATACTGAGCAATAATGTCATCAATGTCTAAATCTTCTCCTTCACCTTCTTCCATCAAGACCCCGCTTTCTCCATGCTTAGTCCAACATGTATAGTTTGACATGAAATCTGACTTAAGCAAATGTGAATGAAGACTCATTGAGCTTGAATATTCCTTTAAATTCTTACATAGGGCACATGGACAACACATGAAACCATCCCGCTTATTTGCCTCAGCCACATCTAAGAAATAGTGCAAGCCCTCAATAAAGTCTTGGGAGCGGCGATCGGCATTGTACATCCAATGGCGTGACATAATCTGTATTACACGACAAATTATGAAAACCTTGAACATAATTAAGTATTTTATTACACAACATAAATGACACACACACGGTTGATTAATTAACTAAGCCTGGCTACAACGTAAGCAATCCCAACTATCACTAAACAAACTAAAACTACAATGTACTTCAGTAACATAATTATTTCGTGATCGTACGCAACTAAAACAGACAAATCATTCTTCTGTTGAATATCAATAAGCTTCTCCTGCTGGCTCACTGCCTCATCAGCAGCAGCCGCTACCTCAAGCGCACCCAAATTCTGCACGTATGTAGCATAATCTTCCTCCCAGTACTAACCATCGCATCCATTGCCCTCCCACTGAAATTAAAGCCAAAAAATATTTAGTCAAAAATATTCAAGAAAAGCAGGTCAATTAGCCATAATTATAAAATGCGTAAGAAACTCACATCGCGATCCGGGCACTTGTAGAAAACACGACCCTTGTTGGGTCCCTGTCTCTTGACTCGGTACTCCATCACAATCTTCTGCTTACACTTGCCGCAGATAATGAGAGGGAGTTCTGGCCTCAGTCGTTTCGCAACCGAACGAGAGGCCGAGGATCCGGTACCAGTTGTCATCTACTTTCTATACTTATTTTTGCAAACTAGTGTAAATTTCATATTTTCTAAAATGATATATTTAAACAAAACTAGTACAGATTTCACATGTTTCAATAAATAACCATTCGTACTAGTTGACCTTGCTTACGTGATCATCTCGGCCAGCATTTCTCCACCGGATGGCACCGTACTTGGCCAAGGAAGAGCTCCGATTCTATGAGAAAGGGAACACGGTCTTCCACGACCGTTGTCGCTCTCCCTCGTAGAATCAAAGCTCCTCCTTGATGTCCATTACCGCTCGGTAGAGAACATGTTGGCCGAGCTGAACACGGTCCGCAAGTTCAACTAGTACATATTTTCTATAATTTTCTAACTATTTACTAAGTTTTTCATTTCATGGAAAATTTAATTCTAAAAAAAAGGCATGATTTCTAAGTAGTTCATTTCATGGAAAAAATAATTCTAAGTGACCTGCTCGATATCGGCGAGCTCACGGACGTTTAGGTTGCCGAGGATAGTAACATTTGTAGATGACATTTATAGGTCTGAAGTTATCAAATATCCATCAAATTATAGCTCAAAAACATGTTTTAATAAATAACCATCCGTACTAGTTGACCTTGCTTACGTGATCAACTCGGCGAGCATTTCTCCACCGGACGGCACCGTACTTGGCTAAGGAAGAGCTCTGATTCTACGAGAAAGGGAACACGGTCTTCCACGACCGTTGCCGCTCTCCCTCGTAGAATCAAAGCTCCTCCTTGACGTCTGTTACCGCTCGGTAGAGAACATGCTCGCCGATCTGAACACGGTCCGCAAGTTCAACTAGTACGGATTTTCTACAATTTTCTAACTATTTTCTAAGTTTTTCATTTCATGGAAAATTTAATTCTAAAAAATAAAAGGCATGATTTCTAAGTATTTCATTTCATGGAAAAAATAATTCTAAGTGACCTACTCGATATCGGCAAGCTCGTGGGCGTTTAGGTTGCCGAGGATAGTAACATTTGTAGATGACATTTGTAGGTCTGAAGTTATCAAATATCCATCAAATTATAGCTCAAAAAACATGTGATTTTGAGCTAAAAATGACATATAAAATCATAATAAAGTCCAACATATAAAGTTACACATGCATCTACATCGCAAAATGAGATAAGCTACTGATAAAACATAAGAGGATTAAGTTTGTTACCTCCAAAATCGAAGAGCAACACCAATGGAGGGGGAGAGAGCAAGAACAACAGCAAGCTGAAGAACAGAGGCAGTGAGTTTGAATGGAATGGCTTGGGCTCGGGGAGAAAGAAATGAGCTGAATTATAGGCTGGGATAATTAGTCCCGGTTAGGGGTCCAAACCGGGACTAAAGATTAATCTTTATTCCCGGGGCATCACCCAAACCGGGACTAAAAGCTTTAGTCCCGGTTGGTATTACCAACCGGGACTAAAAGTAATACCAGTCGGAACTAAAGATCCCTGCCCCGCGGACGACCGTTGGGCAGGGACCTTTAGTCCCGGTTGGTATTACCAACCGGGACTAAAGGGTCCTTTAGTCCCGGGGGCAAAAAATGCCGAGGCTAATGCCAAATTGGGACATCGTTCTAAAGTCTGTTCTCTAGTAGTGGTGCATGGGTGCGTGACATCACTGGAGCGTTAACGGCACAGGTGCTACTGGATTACATCCGTGTTTGGGAGATCACTGAAAACACTCAGCTCAGTTCGGGGTCCCAGACAAGCTCTGTTGGTGATGGTCAAGCGATGGCCTATTGTTGGGGATTTGACTTCGTCAAACAACATAGCCCTAGAACTTTGAAGTTGCACTAATAATTTTTATAACAAAGTTTGCTTGCAGTTGCAGGTGACAAAGGCAAAGATAACAAGTTTGACTTCGCTAAAAAGAATCAAGCTTGGCTACAAGCGAACAAGTTTGGAGCGAAGACGGAGTCCCGACTTCGTTCAATAGGCGAAGTCAAAGAGGATTCAATATAGAAAGTTGTTCAAGAATTGGAAGTAGAGACAGAATGAGTTGATATAATCCTAAAGAATGAAGACTACGAAGAGTAAAAAGACAACTTCGCCCCTATAGTTTAAAGGGGTTGTATTGATTTAAGAGAGGGGTATAATGGTCATTTGTATACATATGACGAAGGCTAAGACCTCTATAAATACCCTCTCTGACATGAACAATACAATCATGAAATGAATACAACTTTTCGTCTGTGTTCGAATTCGATGCTTGTGTAATTGTTTTACCCAATACCCATACTCATCGGCATCGGCTTATGCTTCAATGTTCATCGGCTTGTCGAGGCCGCTTGGAGCTAAACAACTGTGGAAGACCAGGGCGCCACCAAAAGTCAAGCACTTCTTCTGGCTTGGGCTTCATGGGCGCTACTGGACAGCGGAAAGGAGACATAGGCATGGCCTGCAAGACTCGGATACATGTGTTCTCTGTGATCAGTCACTACCGGAGACAGCTTTTTGTCGAGTGCCTCAGGCACTCGGCAAATCCTTTGCCGAGTGTTACGCTCAGCAAAGGACGCTAAGTAAACAGTTTATCGGCAAATACCTCTTTCCCGAGTGCACTTTATCGGGCACTTGGCAAAGACTTTGCCGAGTGCCAATCCGACACTCGGCAAAGAAAAGTGGCCATGACGGCGAGCGCCACCGTGACGGTGGCTTTGCCGAGTGCCAAGGTCAAGCACTCGGCAAAGGTCCTCGCTTTGCCGAGTGTCATTGACTTAGACACTTAGCAAAGGTGGTCACTTTGCCGAGTGCCACCGGCAAGACACTCGACAAAGTATGTAATGTTTGCTGAGTGCCTGTCCTATGGCACTCGGCAAATCTCTGATGTTTGCCGAGTGCAAGCCGAGTGCAACGGCCTTTGCACTCGGCAAAGCATGTTCCCAGATAGTTCCCAGGTAGTCACTTTGCCGAGTGTCATGGCCATTGCACTCGGCAAAGTGACTAAAACAACCTTTTTATTTGTTTTTTACATCCCATCCAAACAAACAGAAGATATATAACAAACATCACCAACATCACATATATATCATCAACAGCACATATATATCACCAACACCACATATATATCACAAACGTCACGTATATATCACAAACGTCTCATGTCTCACAATATATCACAAATAAGTTCACAAGTAATCCAAGTGCTCCATCATCTTCAACCACAATTGGAAATAAAAGTATCATTAACAACCACAAGTATCATCACTGATTTAGTGAAGGATTCACTGAGCATGAGGATCGTTCGATGCCGCCAATTGATTCTGCACAAAGGAGAAGAGATTGCATGTGTGAGACAAGATAAATATATACCATACATGAATAAAACTTTCATACTCCACTAGGTTTGACCAAAAGCATGAATAGTGAGGAGGTGGAGGTGGAGGTGGAGCGAATAGCGAAGGTGGCGGAGCTACACCCTTAGCGGCGCCAAGACTTTGCATGTACTGAAGAATCTTTGCCATCCTCCGCTACTCGGCCTCCCGCTCGGCCTCCACCCTCTCCATCTTCACCTGCATCTGCTCCCGTATCCTCCTCTCTTGTTCCAGCTGGGCCTATAATATATTCACCCCAATGTTACAATAATGCAAAGGAAAGGTATGAAAAAACCAATGAACGACGAATAAACCAGGAATAATCTCGAGTGCCTCCACCCAGTGGTGTGAAGTGTCCTACCGAGGTCGTATGGCCGGGCTCTTGCTCGTGCTGCTTACTCGAATCTAGGAGAGACTAGGAGTAGCGGCCGAGTCGATTGCGCCATCGCCAATCTAGTACCGCCCATGCTTCTTGCCTCCTCCCACCCTCATGACGACTTCTCCATCAAGGTCCTCGGTGCTTGGATCATACTCTGACCCATGGACCTCCCTTGGCATCGATATGTACTCACTAAGGTGGTTGTGGACGGTCGCATTGTTGTATGCCTCGGGCCCATCCTCTGGGTTGTAGTCGACGTCGGACGTCACCTTGCCCTTGTGGGCCATAGCAAATGCCTTGAAGATGGAGCAAGGCTGGCCACCATGTGACGCCGACTGCGAGAAAAAATGCCAGATGATTAGAAATCATGTAGAATTGAGCGTTAGAATAAATAAATGAATTTGCGTACCCATGTTTCTACGTATCCGCTAAGGCTGTGGCTGCCTTGTTGGTGTGCTACACCTGGTATCATCAAACGCCGCTCCTGGCACAAGTTGTGCGTCTCCTCCCACTCACGTGAGCACCACCTGTCCACCATCTGTTCCCAGCATTGGGGATGTGCGGCGCACCAATAAGGAATCATCTATAGGCCATCAAGTACATGACATATCAGAAGATGAAATTATGCCTACTTAATCTCAAAAGGAATCAGTATTAATGTTCTGTATTTACCTGCAGGTACTGGTCCTGGGTCAGCGTCATGGATCTTGCGTCCCTTTTGGTGACCTTCATTCCAAGGACGATCCCGTGGTAAGTTACGACGGCCTGGATGCGCGCCTTGTAATGCATGTCCACGATGAGTTTTTTGCAGCATTTGGTAGCCACCGCATCCGCCCTGGCCTCATGTCCGTCCTAGCATCTAAAGAAATCATGCATACAAACACGATGTATCCATTCATTATTTCAAGAATGTATTGAGCAATGTAGTGTGAGGAAGACTTACCCATAGCTCTTGCTTCACCCGCTCCGCCTTGTTGTTGAATACCCTACGGGCCCGATCTATAGCATCAGGGGCGGCGGCGTAGTGGTCAAATGAGTAGGCCGGCCCCGTCACTCTGGCATACTCAACCAGACCAGGGGAGTGCTCCTTGCATAGAAGACCGAGGATGCCATTGACTTGGTGTGTGTAACCACCTCCACTAGCCACAATCGTCTAGTTCCTGCCCAAGTGATTAAGAAAAAATATTAATTTCTATTTTGATTTTCAACATATCATATAGGCCCTATTCGGCTTATCCCATATTCGGCTTATTCGGCTTCTTTTTTCAGCCAGAATAGTGTTTTCTCTCACAACAATTCAGCCAGAACAGTATTTTTTAGCCAGTTTCAGCCAAGTTTTAGACCAGCGAATGGGGCCATAAAGTAGTGATAACATCCAAAGTTACTTACTTTTCCCCCTTGGGTCAAATCAGCGGGCGTCTCTAACGAGGTATCGGTCGCTGAGGGAGGCTCATGGGACCTCGCAAGTAGACGCTCGACGAACTAGAGGAAGCGGAACCCCCCGCTGTCGCCTCGTCCTCGTCGTCCTCCTACGCGTCCTCCTGTGCCTCCTCGGTGTCCTCCTAGGGCACCTGCTCCCCCTCCTCCTTCTCATGCGATAGGGCGGCAGACGACGACTCCCTCCTACGGCTGCTCCTCCTCCTACTCTCCCCCAGTGTAGTGGTCCTTGTCCTTCAGTACAAGGACGTTAGCTTCCTCATCCCACCACCCACCATCTTTGTTCAATCACCTGCAATTAAAAGAGTATTACAAGAAGTACTTAGAAATAGATGCAAAATAAACAAAATGTAATTACAAAATAACATAGTATTACATATATTAGAAATAATCTTCATGATCGGGATTAGCTGGATCATAAGTCTCATCATCACTATCAATCATGTCGAAATGATCAACACTATCCGAATGAGCAATGTTGTCATTGTCATTGTCTAAATGTAATCGCTCAAGCATTTGTAAGTCCTTCACATTTTGCACCTCATCTCCAGCGTCCTCTTCAATAACCGTTTCATTGTCTACTTCCATTCCGATCGCTTCAGTTAAGTCTATCTCAAACCTCCCTTCTAGTCCCTCTTCTTGAAAGAACTCTCCATCATATGTGTTTGGGTCTAAGTTGTAATCTTCATCATTTGGGACAGACACTTTACCGTGTGGCGATACCCTGTGCATAATATCCCAACCCTTAAGATGCCTTATGGTTTGACACGCATATGGGAGATAATAAACTTGCGTGGCCTGTTGGGCCACAATATAGACATCGTCTCCTAGTAAGATGGAATCCTATCGAATTTCGACTAGCCCAAGATTAGAATATGTCCGTCTCATTACTTCAGGATCAAACCAATGACATTTGAATATGACGGGATTAAAAGGTTTGGAACCATGAAACTTGAGTTCATATATTTCTTCAATTCTTCCATAATACTCGACCTCATCAACGCCGGGCGTAAAAACTCCGGAGCTTGTGGTTCTTTGATTGGGCCGACTCTGCACGTAGCTTGTTGTGCGAAAGCGATATCCATTCATGTCATAACTAGAAAATGACCTGACCCTATAGGCAAAGCCATCGGCAACCTATCTCAACTCGGCACGCATAGACACATCCCTCTAGCCCTGCAAGCTCAAGCAGGATACATCGTTATATTATTCGCATGTACGATTAACTTGGAATGTCAAACTAAGTACGAGCTAAATTGGACGGTACCTTCCATTTGAACCAAGAAATGAAACCAGGCATTCCATTTCTCGCACCCTATCTAAGAAGGGTATCTACCTGCTGCGGGGTAGGATCCCTTGATTGATGCCAGAATTCATGAAGAAATTCCCTGTACCAACAAGAAACAAGGGGGTTGGATGCAGAATAGTGACGATATATTTAACAAGTTCGTTGAGAACTTACTGCATGTATGGCACCACTTCATCAAGGTTGGTCAACACGTATAGCATGATATGGCGCCACTCTTCATGATTCAAGGTCTTGGGGGTCGATGCACTTGCGCTTCCGAGTTGCCCTCGGAAAAAGCTGAGGTTCGATTCATTTTCGCCAGCATTGTAATGAGGGGGTGGATTATGCATGCTAGGGAGGTTGTCACCATAGTATGTTGTTGTGAAGTTCACCACCTCCTCCAGAATGTATGCCTCTGCAATAGAAGCCTCGATTTTGCATTTATTTCTACATTTCTTTTGAAGAACCTTTAGACATCTCTCGATTGGATAGCACCAACGGCCCTGCACGGCCCCCCATTCGTGCCTCATACGGGAGGTGCAAAATCAAATGCTACATCGGATTGAAGAAGCCGGGTGGAAAGATCTTCTCCAACTTACAGAGCAACACAGGTGCCATTCTTTCCAAGTCAGTAATCATAGTCCGAGATAACTCCTTGGCACAAAGCTGGCGAAAGAAATAGCTCAACTCTGCCAGCACTAGCTAGACATTCTCAGGGACATAGCCTCGAACCATCATCGGAAGAAGCCGCTCAATCCATATGTGGTAGTCATGACTCTTCATCCCTAAGACTCGCATAGTAGATAAGTTCACTCCCCTCCTCAGATTAGCTGCATACCCATCAGGGAACATTAACGTCTGCATCCATTCTAGTACTTCCATCCTTTGGGGCTTGCTCAAGACAAAATCGGCCTTAGGCCTTCTCCATGTCTTACCGCGACTAGGAGGCTTCATATGTTGGTTTGGTCTATCACATAACATTGCTAGATCCACTTTAGCCTTAACGTTGTCCTTTGACTTGTCAGGAATGTCCATGATTGTTGCCCAAAGTGCCTCGACGACATTCTTTTCAGTGTGCATTACATCAATGTTGTGTGGAAGGAGAAGGTCATCAAAATAGGGGAGCCAAGTCAAGCCCGACTTATGAGTCCACATATGTTGCTCTCCATATCCCACAAAACCACCTTCTAGATTGACCACGAGACCATCTATCTATTCATGAACCACGGCACCAGTCATTATCGATGGTGCAGGGTCTGTCACTACGACACCTTTCGTAAAGTTCTTGATGTCTCGTCTGAATGTATGGTCAAGAGGGAGGAATTGCCGATGTTTGTCGAACGATGAATACTTACCACCCTTCTGCAACCAAATGAACCTCAGACCTTCCTTGCATACTGGACATGGAAACTTCCCATGAACACACTAGGCGCAGAATATCCCATACGTCAGGAAGTCATGCAGGGAGTAGTGGTACCAAACATACATTTTGAAGTTTTTCTTTGTAGCTCGGTCATATGTCCATACCCCTTCCTCCCAAGCACGGACCAATTCTTCAATCACAGGCTCCATGAACACACCCATATTATTCCCCGGGTGTCTAGAAATTATCGACGATAAGAATACGTTCTGTCGTTGAAAGCATACGTCGGGGGGGGGGGAGATTGAGGGGGATAACGAACATGGGCCAACATGTGTATGGGGCAGCCATCATTCCATAAGTATTGAACCCATCTGTTGCCAGCGCAACACGTACATTACGAGCCTCTTTAGCTTTCTCATGATGAATGCCATCAAAGTGGGTCCATGCTTCACCATCGGATGCATGTACCATCCTGTCAGGATTGTATTGTTTGCCATTTTTTGTGCCATGTCATCTGTTTCATGGATTCCTCGGTCATGTATAGCCGTTGGATCCTCGGTATGAACGGAAGGTGCCGTAGGATTGTCATGGGAATGTCGAGCTACCTCTTCTAGCCATCACCAAAATCTACCTCCAGGAACCTAGAGGATTTACACTTTGGACAGTACTTTGCTTCCACATATTCTTTCCTAAATAGGACGCACCCCTTCGGGCAAGCATGTATCTGCTCATACGGCATCTTAAGTGCACGAAGGAGTTTCTGTGACTCGTGCATGCTCTTTGGCAGAAGGTGACCCTTTGGAAGCAGGCTGCCAATAACTGTCAACATACCATCGAAGGCATCTCGACTCAGGCTATACTGGGACTTTAACGCCATTATGCGTCCAATGGCATCTAGTTGAGTAACCTTTGTCTGGCCATGAAGGGGTTTCTGTGCCGCGGCAAACATGTCATAGAACGCCTTTGCGGTTGCCTCTGGCTCCTCCTTCGTACATCCTTTAGCGAACTGTGCCTCGTGATAGTCATTTAATATGTCTGCTACCCCGTCATCAGCATCATAATCCTCGATGCGTGGTCTCACCACCTCCTCTCTCATATGATCGGCTTCACCATGGTAGACCCACCTGGTATAGTATGCCGAAAATCCATTCTTCTAAAGATGTTCCCCCATGACCTTCTTCGTTTGTCTTTTCCTGTTTGCACATTTGCTGTAGGGACAACAAATTTTACTCGCTCCTTTAGCAGCCACGCCAAATGCGCGTTCCAAGAAAGCATCGGTCTCGTTGATCCATTCATTGTTGACCTGACCCTGACTTGCGCGTCCCGTGTACATCCACTCACAGTCCTCCATCCTCTAACATATATAGCGGCGAGTAATATAAACATCAATTGCATCTACACGACGTTCCTACTATCTAATATGTGAGGATATGTCCTAATCCCACACGAGGATGCGTAGGTGGGGTTAGTTTCCATGCTCTACTCCTATCCAAGACAGAATTTCGGCAGCACCTCCCTGCTGTTCTCCAAATACACATCCTGCCAGGGAGAGTGTGTATCCAGAGAACAACAGGGAGATGATGCCAAAACTCTGTCTCGGATTGGAGCAGACCATGGAAACTAACCACACCTATGCATCCGCGGGCTGTCCAAAAAATATGGACAATTCGAAACAGATACGTTTTTAGATATGGAAATATCTACATATTTGCAACCGTATCTCTTTTGAAACGGGAGATGCCTAACTGGGTTACGTGATCTACGACCATGATACGGAAAGAGGGGTTATACCTAGGGTGGCGGAGGAGTCAGGCTAGCAGGGCCATGGCAGGTCGGTGCAGTGGCGAGGCGACGCGGTGCAGGCAGACTCGCAGCGGCGAGAAAGGCGATTGGGATCGCCGAGGTACTCCGGCTCCGCTCCGACGGGCTCTTCTCTACAAAAAAGAAACATAAAACTGTCAATACAAAATTTTGGCAGCACCTCCCCTGCACGGTAAGGTTTCCAAAACCTGCAAGAAAACCAACGGCATGATGACCGACATGCACATATATATGAACGGCACGATGGCCGACATGCACAAGATTATATCCAACCACATATATATAACAATGTCACAACCACTCCTACGACTACCACCACTGCTACTCTACCACTACTACTACCGTAACTACTAGTAATACTACGATGATGACGACTGTAGGGCATACCTAGTGGGCGTTGTAGGGCGGCGGTGGTGAAGGGGCCAGGGCGCCGGTGGACAAGGCGACAGCTAGGGAAGCGCCAGGGATGGCGCGGGCGCGGGTGCGGGCGGCGGCGGGGCTGGCGCCTCCTCCTTCTTCCTTCTTCCTCCTCCTCCTTCTCTTCCTCCTTCTTCGTCCTCTCCTCCTCTCCTCCTCCTCTCTTTCTCCTCCTCCGGCGGCGCGGGCGGGGGCGGCGGCGGGGCTGGCGCGGGCCGACTTCGGTTTGCAAGCATCGTACGTGACAACTTGCGCGAAACCTCCTCATATTTTTATCACAGCCTCCACATATGATATCTTGACATCTTGACAAGTTTCATGATTTTCGGACTTCGTTTGCTTTTTATAGAATTTAAAAACAACTCAACCGCAAGTTCGTGGTCATGTTTCGTGAACAAGATGCTCGAAATTGGTGGTCTGTTCCTGGATACGGCCTCACATTATACTAAATAACATGAATATCATTTTTTCCATTTATTTTTTTCATTATTCGAATGACTAGCAGTTATAATTTGAATTATCCAAGAAAATTCAATTAAATGAAATAAATATAGAAAAAGTCCGAGAAATGTGCCACATTGGAATATGGAGTACCAGGTATTGTCTGAGGACTGCAGAAATAGTTTAGAGGTCAAAAGTGAAAAAAATATTGTTTGCCGAGTGTCAAAAAATGACACTCGGCAAATGAGCCTCTTTGCCGAGTGTCAGGAGAAGACACTCGGCAAAGGATTAACGGCGGCTGCCGGCCGTTAACGGCGGCTGCCGGCCGTTAACGGCGGCGGACCTTTGCCGAGTGTTATTGTTTGACACTCGACAAACCTGGTCTTTGCCGAGTGTTCAGTACTCGGCAAACCACCTTTTTGCCGAGTGTCAGTTGTTTGCCGAGTGTTTTCTCTCTGGAACTCGGCAAACAACCTCTTTACCGAGTGCCCGATAAAAAACACTCGGCAAAGTCTGGAACACTGGGTAAAGAAGCCGTCTCCGGTAGTGAGTGCTGCGAAACCTGGAGCATCTGCTGCTTGGGTGCGTCTACACCAAAGAACTGTGGTCGGCAGTACTCAGGAAGCTCAATTTGCAGCACACTACAGCATGACAACATCTTTGCCTGGTGGCTGCGCGAGAGGAAGTCGGTGCCGAAGATTGCCAGGGCCGGCTTTGACTCCTTGTTCTTCCTGATTAGCTGGTCCATTTGGAAAGAACGCAATGCCAGATCGTTCGGCAAACCAGGAACCCTGCGATGAGTCCTGTCTTCAACCTGGAGGAAGCGTGGGAATGGACGTTCGCTGGTTACAGGTCGCTGAGTTCGCTGTCGATGCTCATGTAGTTCTTGGGTACTCTCACAATGTGTCGCAAGACTAGTTTGCAATATTGCAAAAACGCTATTTTAGTGCGCGGCAACCGATGGTAATGCTCATTACCTTCAGTGGGCCGTAGTTGTAACAAAAAAAATTATACTTCCTCTTAATGAAATACGTGCAATCGCACGGTCTCGAAAAAAAGGTGTTAACTATGAAGTTTTAGATCATTGAGCACAACAATTTTGGTATAGGGTGTGTCTCCATGAGAAATTGTTTGAAAATTTGTATCTCAAAATCTAATAAAAGCAAATGAGTATTTTGGGCTCTAATTGTTTTTAAATAAAAAACTTGTCAACTATAAAATTGTATCACATTGACAACTACAACTTATAGATCATGTCAATGCCTGAAGTGGTTTAAAAATTCTAAATTTTGAATTTCAAAATATGAGAATATAAAACTAGTATTTGGGACTCTAATGACTTCTCGTAAAAAAAAAATAACAACTACAAAGTTATAGATAACGTTTGATAACTACCATGTCAACATCCTAGGTCATTAGAAAATTCTAAATTTTGAATATCAAAACCTGATAACTTAAAATAAAATTTTGGTGCTCTAATAGTTTTAAATTAAAACTTATCAACTACAAAGCTGCCTATCTCGTTCAGTTCTATAATTTAGATATAAACTTCGTCTTTATCTAGCTTCACATGTAAAAATTATGAATTCTCGTAGACAACTATTTATACAAACCTAGCCCCTTAAGTGTGCCGCTTGAGATGGCACTCTTAAGAGATTTGCCTCTAAAAATTTATTTACAGATATAATTGTATTCTTTTTTAAAAATTGACTCCATAAAACTCAATAGGCATATATTTGGTTTACGGACAACATGGAATGTGATGTTCCCGTCCTGATCTTTGGAGATGGGATCATCCCACTCTTTGTTAGGTTCGAGGGACATAGTTGACCTTCTTTTGTTTGGTCGAGCGATGAAGTGAGATAGAATTATCCATCTATTGTTTGGTTTGAGGGGATATGGTTAGAGAAAATCTCCAACATATCACCAACCATCAACTACCCTAATAAAGTTGTATTGGGATACACCAATATTATCTTTTAGATTTATTAGAGATGTTTTTGCGTATCACCAATGCGGCAGTCAATGGAACGGAGGAGTTACCAGGGAGGTCCATGTTCTCCTATATTTTGGGTGTAAGAAAAAGTACCGGTGATCACTATTAAAAAGGGATGTGAAGTGGGATTTGTTGGAGTAAGGAAAAACCTCAACTTTACAATTAATAGTTTTTTTTGGAAAAGGAATATGCTAGACAACTCAACCAGACTGACTAATCAGTCCTATTTCCATATATAACAAGCAACAATGTGAATTAGTTAGGTGTAAAAAGTGAGCTCCGATAGATCCCTTTAATTTCCGATCCAATTTTCATATGAAAATTCTCAACTCCTCAAAATCTCTCTTCTCTCCCTCGAAGAAAGAGGAAACACCAGTGATTTTTTCTTAATCCCCTTCTCTTTCGTCTACTCGCAATCGCCATTGCTCGGGTTGCCACTGGCTGGAGTACTTGCTGCTGCCAAACTTGTTTGATTGTGTCATCCTATCCCAAAACTTGTAAATCACCCGTTTAGGTCCTCAAAATTGTTCAGTTGTGTCATCCTGCTCCCTAAATTCGCAAGTTGCTCATTTAGATCATCAATCTGTGTTCGGATCTTAGAGCTAGTCTAAACACAAGACTACATCCATGCTGGTACGCTGATGTGGTATGCTTACATGTGGGGCCCACATGCCAGCTTCATCTTCCTTCATCCTCTCTTTCCCTTGAACTCCGTCTCTTCTCTAGTGAGTTCACCGCTCAGGGACCAACACAGCTTGAGAGACACGGCTGGGTTTGGTAGTGACACAGCTGGAGTTGGCACGACTGAAGGCTTGGGGTGGTACGACCATGTAGCCCGTGAGGTGTCCTTGCATACGCACATGGGTCTAGACCCGTTTAGGCAGGCTCTGAGACCCGAACATAGGTTGAGGATCTGAACTGGCGATTTACGAATTTAGGGATCAGAATGACATAACTGAACAAGTTTGAGGATCTAAATGGGTGATTTGCATATTTAGGGACTAGGATGACACGTCCGAACAAGTTTGAGGGCCTAAACGCACAATTTATAATTTTAGGAACCGGGATGACATAAATGAACTTGGAGACCTAAACGGGTGATTTGCGAGTCTAGAGACCAAGATGACATAGTCAAACAAGTTCAAAGACAACTAGTGGAATTTACTCTTTTGATTTTAGCATGTGGACTAACCAATTCCACCTTTGTTCAGTGTCCCGAAGCAAAATTTCCTAGCCTAAAATTCTACTTTCTGAATAATCTCCTATAGCAAATTTTAAGAGAGAGAGAAGAAATCTAGTGGACTACAATCCTACCCCTAATTTTATGTTTTCTCCTCATTATATTTTCTCCACCCTTTCTTGGGCCAAATTAACCTTAACTGTGACTGCCATGTGGGCCTGAATTTCGTCATCTTCCTTCCAATTCTCAAATCGTAGACATGGAATGCTCTCCCGTCCAGACTTCAGCGCCGCCACCTGCTGCTTCGCTGCTCGTGCTCGCCAACCGCTTGCATCATGCCGCGGCGCACTGATGCTCTTCCATGCCAGCTGCCGCTCCGCTCGCACCACCGCTCGCCACCGCCGCCGCTCGGCCGTGGCGCCCGCTCGCCAGCTCTACAAGGATAGGGATGAAATGGACGGCGCCTGCCTCGTGTTACCGCACCGAATGTCTCTCTCGTGCACATCAAGTGGAGGGAGCAAGGAACGGGGATTACCCCGTCCTTTGGATTTGGAGGAACGGAGCCGCCCTGCATCATAGAGGTATATATTTTCATCTAGAATCACTTGTCTCTTATGTCTCCAGTCAAAACACATGTAACTGTAAAAGAGGGACCAACAGAATTTCATCCTCCTTTGAGCTTGTGACCAAACATGCCGTAGAAATTTTTGAAGATTAGCCATCTCCTAAAATTGTATTTGTAGTAATGAGTTCCAAATTGTGAGACTTAATTCAAACTTCTTTAGCTTTGATGGTTCATACACAAATGTGTTAATATTTGGAAAGCCAAAAAATGTACTATCAATATATATTTTAAGTTTGATATGATAAAACTATTTTGATGTGCTAGATATTAAACCCCATTCTCCTATAAACTTAGTCATAGTTATACTAGTTTGACATATATAGGACAATAACAAAACTAACATGACCTACAATTTGAAATAGATATTAAACCCCATTCTCCTATAAATTTAGTATATCATAAGGAATATTAATATGTTGCTTGATGTCCAATTAGTGGTGCACCATCTTCATGTTAATGCTACTTCTGCCTCTGCTACTTTGGTGAGTTGGTCCCTGCCTGTAGACATTCATATATAGGTAGCGTGCACTTGTGTGTGGTCTGTGGTGGGGTGTGTCTGAACGTCTGCATCCACCCCCTATTTTAACAAAACACAACCCTCACATTTGGCAGTACCAAATTTTTTTTGTAGGGTCCGATATGCAACAAGCATAGCTTGCTTCCACCATGCATATATAGTAGCAAACAATGAGAAAAGACAGGAGAAGTGATTGAGCAAGAGCACAAGAAACAAGAAAGGATCAAATAAACAAGAGATTAACAACAAAAGGAGTTTGAAGAGGTCAATTGTGCTGGGGCTCTAAGTATGGAAGAGGACAGCAGGAGGGTGGAAACGGTGCGGATGGGGAGCAACCCGGATGGGAGCTTGCTACGGGCATCGTCATCATGGTGGGCGTCGAGAGGAAGCAATGCATTCTGGTCGTCGGCGAGGGAGGAGGACGACGAGGAGGTGTTGCGATGGGCGGCCATAGAGAAGCTGCCCACCTACGACCGCATGAGGAAAGGCATCCTCACAGCAGTGGGCGCTGGCATGCAGGAGGTGGACATCCAGGGGCTCAGCATGCAGGAAAGGAAATGCCTCATCCAGCACCTCATCCGTATCCCCGAGGAGGACAACGAGAGGTTCCTTCTGAAGCTGCGAGAACGGATGGAGCGGTGATCACTCATAACTAGCTCCACTTCATTCTTCCTGTCATTGATCACACACTTTTGAAAACTTCAGAAGCACCTGAAGAATGATATGCACAAGCATGAGAGAACTGTTTGATTATGCACCTAATTTGATTTTTGAGCATATGTACTCAAGTCATCTTGATTTCCATGGTTAATTTCTAAGTTTGTTTTTTTGGTAGAGTTGGGATTCAGAACCCGACAATAGAAGTGCGGTTCGAGCACTTGACCATCCACACGGAGGTCTATGTTGGCAAACAAGGAGTCCCAACATTCACCAACTTCTTCTCCAACAAAGTCATGGTATGCATTTGTAGTGGCATAAATATTCATGCTTCCTAGCCGTGGGAAAAAGGGTTGTCAAATTTCTTCAGCAATTCAGCTCCTGACTGTTGTGAGCTGTTCCTATCTCAGGATGCGCTGACTGCTTTGCACATTATCTCCAGTGGGAAGAGACCTATCTCCATCCTTCATGACATAAGTGGAATCGTAAGACCGAACAGGTAAGAAACCAAGAGCTTCAGAACAGAATATAGAAATGATTTTGCTTTAGGTTTGAGTTTAGTCACCACGTGGAGTTTGTTCAGAATGTCTTTGTTACTAGGTGCTCCTGGATCTGGGAAAACGAGTCTACTTCTAACTTTGGCAGGGAAACTTGATTCAACCCTAAAGGTATCACAACACGCATGCTTCTTGAGTCAGAGTTGTTATTAACTTAAAGGTAGAAGACTACTTCAAAGAAAATTAAACTAGCTACAGGTTCTAACATGGCTCTTCGATGAACTTTGTAATGGAATTCTTCAGGTATCAGGAAGGGTGACTTATAATGGACATGACATGGACGAATTTGTCCCCCAAAGTACATCGGCATACATAGGGCAGCACGATGTTCACATAGGTGAAATGACGGTCCGTGAAACATTGACATTCGCTGCAAGATGTCAAGGAGTTGGAACACGTTATGGTATGTATGGATATGTAACAAGTCACTCATGGACATGGTCATATGAAAGGAAGGGCCTTTTATTTAGTAACTTCTATGCATGGTGTTCTACATCACAGATATGCTTACTGAACTCTCAAGAAGGGAGAAACAAGCCAAAATTAGGCCAGATCCTGACATTGATGTTTACATGAAGGTAGAATGTCACTAAATTTGAATCCAAACCCTTATATGAAAAAGAAGTAACAGGGGATCTTCAAAGTATTTGTGCTATTCTGTGCAAACAGGCCATCTCCCAGGAAGGACAAGAGAACTTCGTTACTGATTACATCCTCAAAGTGAGTTAAAAAAGAGCACATACATGAAGAAGGTACAGGAGAAATGGATATGCCCCTTCGCCCCTAACAGTAACATTATGCATTTCTTTTGCAGATTTTGGGTCTGGATATCTGTGCAGATATAATGGTTGGAGACTCTATGATCAGAGGTATCTCAGGGGGACAAAAGAAGCGTGTCACAATTGGTATGCAATCTGCAGCTAAGAAGAACTATCCATACATAAAACCCTGAAGCATAACAGAAATATCTGACTTCTCAACCTGTTCGATTTGCATAGGTGAGATGCTTGTTGGGCCAGCTAATACACTATTCATGGATGAAATCTCCACTGGTCTGGACAGTTCCACGACCTATCAGATCGTCAACTCTCTAAGGCAGTCGGTCCACATCCTTGGTGGCACTGCACTCATCTCATTGCTTCAGCCTGCACCTGAAACATATGAGCTATTCGATGATATTATTCTCCTTGCTGAGGGCCAAATCGTGTACCAGGGTCCCCGAGAAAATGTCATCGAGTTTTTTGAGGCCACGGGTTTCAGATGTCCTGATAGGAAAAGTGTTGCAGACTTCTTGCAAGAAGTGAGTGATCTGGGAGAATGCCATTTACTGTACGTTCAGAATTCCTAGAATCCAATTTGACATTGTTCTATTTGAATGAACAGGTTACTTCTAGGAAGGATCAATACCAGTACTGGTGTAGAAGAGATGAGCCATATCGGTACGTCTCAGTAAATGACTTCGTAGAGGCCTTCAAAGTATTTCATGTTGGGAATGCATTGGGATTGGAGCTCGAAGTGCCCTTCGATCGAACCAAGAACCACCCTGCTGCCCTCACAACATCAAAGTTTGGTATCAGCAGGATGGAGCTTCTCAAGGCATGCTTTTCTAGGGAGTGGCTGCTGATGAAGAGGAACTCATTCATTTACATCATCAAAGTAGTGCAGGTAAGAAACATGCATTTTGGCTCCTAAAATCTTCTCTATTTTGAAATTCAGATAGTTATAGATTCGGATGGTTGTGCATAATTGTACCAGCTCATGATCCTAGGAACCATTGCAATGACGGTCTTCCTGCGCACAAAAATGCATCGACACAGTGTCGAAGATGGAGTCATCTTTCTAGGCGCGATGTTCCTTGGCCTAGTTACACATTTGTTCAATGGTTTTGTTGAGGTTGCCATGAGCATTGCAAAGCTGCCAATATTTTATAAGCAGAGAGATCATCTCTTCTATCCATCATGGGCATATGCATTGCCTACATGGTTGCTCAAGATCCCAATATCATTCTTGGAATGCGCTGTGTGGACTGGCATGACTTACTATGTCATTGGTTTTGATCCAAGCATCGAAAGATTCTTCCGTCATTACCTACTGCTTGTACTAATAAGCCAGATGGCATCTGGTCTTTTCCGGCTTCTTGCTGCAGTAGGAAGAGACATGGTTGTTGCAGAGACGTTTGGCTCATTTGCTCAGATTGTCCTGCTGATTCTTGGTGGATTCTTGATAGCAAGAAGTATGTAATGTATTCATTCAGTCATTGTTTAGTGTCCAGTGTGTGGGACTTAGTTCTCTTTCTGCAGATAGCATCAAGAAATCGTGGATTTGGGGTTACTGGTCCTCCCCTCTGATATATGCCCAGAATGCCATAGCGGTGAATGAGTTCCTTGGCAATAGTTGGCAGGTGGTGATCCAACCAATGCAAGCTTGATGTCTCTGAAGTTCAGATTGATAACTGAAATGACAAATGACATAAACTTTTGTGCAGGTCGATAAGACAGAAAACAATGACACACTCGGTGTCCAAATCCTAAAGGCACGCGGCATTTTTGTAGACCCAAACTGGTACTGGATTGGTGTTGGAGCATTGCTTGGATACATCATGATCTTCAATTTACTCTTTGTACTGTTCCTTGACTGGCTTGGCCGTGAGTACTCTCCAGTTCAAAGATAGATTGATTCACACACTTAAAAAATCTTATGTTTGTCTTTTAGAACAAAACCATCTTATGTTTGTCCTTTTGAAAAGAAACCATCTTATGTTTGGCATGATGTCATTCCTGTTACAATAGCACTTAGAAAAGGCCAAACTATTGTTTCTGAGGAGGAACTGAGAGAGAAGCATGTAAACCGTACCGGTGAGAATGTTGAACTGCTGCCTCTTGGAACAGACTGCCAGAATTCACCATCTGATGGTCTGTCATAAGTATTCTCTATTGTAACATGCGCTTAACAGTACTTGTCAGTCTTGCATCCTTTAAAGAATCCACTAATTACAATTGCAGGAAGTGGAGAAATCACCAGAGCAGACACCAAGAAGAGAGGAATGGTACTTCCATTTACGCCATTGACAATCACCTTTGACAATATCAAATACTCTGTGGACATGCCTCAGGTAAGCAATCTGTCATTTGTTTTTTAATGAACAACAAACTTTAAGCATTTCATTAAAGAAAAAAATACATACAACACAATCCTATGCTAGCACAGGCCAAAAACGAAAAACAAACAACACAGGCACAAAACAGAACAAGAATTATTTTCAAACAGAGACGGTAAAGTAGATTTTTATTTTTACGCATACAGAAACTGCTACTAATAAATAGTAAGTACTAATTATACTCCACATATCTCAATCTATTTATCTTCTACAGGAAATGAAAGACAAAGGTATTACTGAAGACCGGCTACTACTGCTGAAGGGTGTAAGTGGAGCCTTCAGACCTGGAGCCCTTACGGCATTGATGGGAGTCAGCGGAGCGGGTAAGACGACTCTGTTGGATGTGTTGGCAGGAAGGAAAACTAGTGGCTACATTCAAGGAGATATTTACATATCTGGATACCCAAAGAAGCAAGAGACCTTTGCTCGGATCGCTGGTTACTGCGAGCAAAGTGATATCCACTCTCCACATGTCACTGTTTATGAATCCCTCCTATTCTCAGCATGGCTCCGGTTGCCCCCTGAAGTTGACTTGGAAGCAAGAAAGGTAGATCGAATATAATGACCTTTATTTTGATAGCTCATAAGTAACTTGTTGAACTTTTTTTTGTAATTGCAACGGATTACAAGAGCACTTGGTGTGACTGGATCACATTTTATGGACACAGATGTTTGTGGAGGAGGTTGCTGAACTCGTCGAGCTCTTGCCACTGAGAGGAGCATTAGTGGGGCTGCCAGGAGTGGATGGTTTGTCTACCGAACAGAGGAAGAGGCTCACTATAGCAGTTGAGCTTGTTGCCAACCCATCCATCATATTCATGGATGAACCAACTTCGGGACTAGATGCGAGGGCAGCTGCAATTGTGATGAGGACAGTCAGAAACACGGTCGATACTGGACGAACAGTCGTCTGCACAATCCATCAGCCCAGCATCGACATCTTTGAAGCTTTTGATGAGGTAAGTAGCATAAATGATGAGAAAATTGTAAAAGTAATTCTCAAACCAATGTTCAGTTGTTAACAGTTACATGCGGTTCTTGAACTTTTGTAGTTGTTCTTGCTAAAACGGGGAGGTGAAGAAATATACGTTGGCCCCTTGGGACACAAGTCATGCCACCTAATTAAATACTTTGAGGTGAGGTTCATTACTCACCTATAGTGAAACATCTATGTTTGACCTATGCCAGGCATGGTAAGTGGTAACCCGTAACCATGTTTGGTGCTACAAATGTATAGGGAGTACGAAGTGTGAAGAAAATCAAGGACGGTTACAACCCAGCAACATGGATGTTGGAAGTGACCACCCTAGCTCAAGAAGACATTCTTGGGTGCAACTTTGGTCAAGTATATAGGAATTCAGATTTATACCGGTATGTTCGGTGACACCAATTAGTTTTCTTGCTTTTACCTGTGCTCCATTTTTACGTTGCCGGTTGGGTTGCACCATTGTAGGAAGAACAAAAATTTGGTCAGTGAATTAAGCACACCTCGACCTGGATCCAAAGACTTGTACTTCCCAACACAGTACTCACAGTCCTTCATCATACAGTGCATGGCTTGCCTATGGAAGCAGCACAAGTCATACTGGAGAAACCCGTCGTACACTGCAACTAGAATCTTCTTCACCACACTTATTGGCTTTGTATTTGGAACCATCTTCTTAAGCTTAGGCAAGAAAGTGTAAGTAACACTTATTGCCAACTAAGGCTTGACATGTTGTGAGTTGTGACAAAGAAACCTACTTTTGCTTCACCTATCCTTTTCAGTGGCAAGAGACAGGACCTGTTCGACGCTTTGGGATCCATGTATGCCGCGGTTCTTTTAATTGGAGTTCAGAATGGCCTAACCGTACAACCGATAGTAGAAGTTGAGAGAACAGTATTCTATCGAGAAAAGGCTGCTGGAATGTACTCGGCTCTACCCTATGCTTTTGCACAGGTAAATGGTCGTAGCAAAATATTTGAATAATATCCCAAGTCCCAACTGACTGCCGGATTCTAACAATCTAACTCTTCAACAGGTTGTAATTGAGATCCCACACATCTTCCTCCAGACCGTTGTGTATGGTCTCATCATATATACCTTGATAGGCTTCGACTGGACAGTCCAAAAGTTCTTTTGGTACATGTTTTTCATGTACTTCACGTTCATGTACTTCACATTCTATGGGATGATGTTAGTTGCCATGACACCAAACAGTGACATCGCCGCCCTAGCTTCAACTGCATGCTATGCAATATGGAACATCTTTGCTGGCTTCATTATCCCCCGACCAGTAAGTCTCTAAGAGTAACTCCATGTACATTCGCAACATATTTGAATTTTCTTTGCAATGCTGAAGCATACATGACTGTTCTGCAGAGGATACCAATATGGTGGAGATGGTACTCGTGGACATGCCCAGTGGCTTGGACACTATATGGACTTGTGGCTTCCCAATTTGGAGACATTACAGATGTTAAGCTGGAAGATGGGGAAATAGTGAAAGATTTCATCAATAGATTCTTTGGGTTTACGCATGATCACTTGGGTTACGCAGCTACTGCCGTTGTTGGCTTCACTGTTCTCTTTAGTTTCATGTTTGCCTTCTCCATCAAAGTATTCAACTTCCAGATAAGATAACAACACATCTCAAACAGATTCAGCTATGATTAGGCCCACTTTTAATATAGGCACGAGATAAATGTAAAATAACAGTAGCACGTGTGTAGTACGTTGTTGATTTATTCTATTAGGTGCTTAAATGTTATTTTCCATTTAATTTTCAAAACACTTTAACCTGTATGTAAATTGTCCAACTACTATAAGGTAGTCTTTGGTTAGAGGGACCAGGTGGGACGGGACGGGACGGACTCAGTTCTAGTGGTGTTTTGTTCAAAGTCACTAGAGTCAAGGACATCTCAGGTGGGAATATTCCCCTTGATGTGGGATGACTGTGCTCCAAACCACTAAGGGATAGAGTCATCCCAGGTGGGACGGGAGCGTCGGCATTGTCTCATGCAGCGACGAAGCCAACGGGGGGGCTACCCGTGCTCCAGCCCCCCCTACGGCCATGATTTACATGGAGCCCGGGCTTAGCCCGGGCTACCGCCATGAGGAGGAAGAAGAAGGCAAGGAGGGGCTGGAGGAAGAAGAAGAGGAAGCCAGCCCTGGCTTCGTCGATTCCTAGCTTCGTCGCTGGTCTCATGTGATAGTTGAGTCCCGTACGTTATTGTCTCATCCTACTTTTTGGTGTCTCTACGCCAAACAGAAAATGAGTCGGTCCCATCTCTCCTCAACCAAACAAAAATGGGTTCGAGACAGGAACATCCCATTTCACCTTATCTTCGTGCCTAGTCCATAATTGTGCCACGAGCCCAAGAGGTAGCGCAGGCACGACCCTATACTTTAGGCTAGGCCAAACTAGTACTGTGGTCATCAGGCTAGGCCGTGCTAGTGCCGTGCTTTTTATGGTTGAGCTTAGGACCAACCATTAAGGTAGCGTTTGGTTGGGAGACAAGGTGGGGTGGGATGGTCCTGTCTCAGGTTTGTGGGACGGGACGAGTTCATTTTCTGTTTGGTTGAGAAAGGATGGGACTAACCCGTTTTCTGTTAGGTTCAGAGACATCAAAAGTAGGATGAGCCACTGATAAGTAGAGCCCATCTGTCAGTTTTTTTTTTCTTTTTCTTCCTTCTCTTATCCCTCATGTCCTCAACCGCACACCAACACCACCAGGCTCACGTGGCTCCGCACGGCCGCACCGCCTCCACCGCGTCCTGTTGCCCCGTGCCAGCGAGCTTGGCCATGCACCACCCCACCGGCAAACCTGGCTGTGGGCTGCCCGGCGTCTCCTCCTCTGCGGCGACGGCAGCGGCAAGGCCTGCCCCAGAGCTCGCACGGGTCCGCGCGGCTCGTCGGGGGCGGAGCTCGCCGGTGCCGAGCACGGCGGCGCCAGGTGCGGAGCTCGCCCCATGGCCACACGCTAGGGCTGGGGTAGAGCTCGTGCTCCCATAGCCGCATGCCGTGCTGGGGCTCAGGGCGAATCTGCGCCGAGCTCTTCCCCTCCGTGTCCGACGACGAGCTCGCTTTCTTCATCAACTCCAGCGTACGATGTGTCCTCTTCTTGATCAGGCTTCTCTTCTTCGTCTCCGCGCTCGAGCTCCTCTTCTTTCTCATGGGCTCGCTCATCCCATGGGGGATGACCCCGTCCGCCAAATCTGAGGGGACGAGCTCGCCCCCAGATTCCCTGGAATATCCTAGGTGGGATGTGCTTGACCTTGGTTGTCCCCAAACCAAACACCTAAAATCCACCCCTATCCCATCTCATCCTTGGAACCACACACTACCTAACACTAGACCATTTGACGATCTTCATATGTGGCCAGGAGCAGGCTAAGCTTTTTTTTATGATTATTCTGAAATTTCCAATGGAGATCACCGTGCACTCGTCCAAGCCCGTGAAGCCTGACTACGTCGGAGGCAATAGTGCCTCGGCCGCCGTCGTCCCGCTCAGCGTGTTTGACAAGGTGAACTACGATGAATACATCTTCTACGTATACGCCTTCCACCCGCCGGCACCGCCCGACGCCGTCCTGGAGGCGGCGCTCACCAAGACGCTGTCCGAGTACCGCGAGTGGGCAGGGCGGCTCGGCGTGGACGCCAGCGGCAACCCTGCGATCATGCTCAACGACGCTGGCGCACGGTTCGTCGAGGCGACGGCCGACGCCGAGTTCGGCAGCAGCACCGTCATGCTGTTTACGACGGGGCGCATGGTGCTGAGCCTGTACCCGAGCTGCGACGGCGTCGAGGAGTTGCTGGTGGTCCAGGCCACGCGGTTCCAGTGCGGCTCCCTCGTCCTCGGCTTCACCCTGCGTCACAAGGTGGTCGATCGACGGCCCTGCCATGTGGAACTTCATGGTCGCCTGGGGCCAGGCCACTCGCGGCGTCGCCATCGACCCTGTCCCAGTGCACGACCGGAGGTCACTCTTCGCACCACGAATTGCCGCCGCCGCCGCTGCAGATCAAGTTCGAGCACCGTGGCGCCGAGTTCAAACCTCGCGGCGAGAGGTAGGGAAGCGACGGTGGTGTCGTCATCCGTGCCGACGACGACTAGGTGGTAGTACACAGGGTGCACTTCGGCCGGGAGTGGATCACGGAGCTGAAGTCTCATGCGTCGCACGGCGGCGCTCCGCGGCCGTATACCACGCTGCAGTGCGTGGCGGCGCACCTCTGGCGGTGCGTCACGGCGGCGCGTGGGTTCGACGGGCGCCAGGCCACCAGGATCCGCATCGCCGTGAACGGGCGAGCCCGGACGGTCCGGCCAAGGGTGCCGGAGGGATACACCGGCAGCGTCGTGCTCTGGGCGTGGCCGGCGACCACCGCTCGAGAGCTGCTGGGCCGGCCTCTACGGTACGCCGTGGAGCTCATCGCCCGGGAAGTCGCCCGGATCGACGACGCCTACAGCCTACTTCAGGTCGTTCGTCGACTTCGCGAGCTCCGGGGCCGTGGAGGAGGAGCAGCTGGTGCCGACGGCCGACGCGGCAGAGGTCCCGCTGTGCACGAACATGGGCGTCGACTGCCTGCTAGCGATCCCGTTCCACAAGCTGGACTTCGGCTGTGGCCCGCCGTTCTTCTTCAGGCCCGGCTACGGTCACGCGCCGGTGGACGGCGCCATCTACATCCTGAGGTCGTTCCGGGGAGATGGGAGTGTTGACGCTTACGTGCCTCTGTTTAGCCGCCACATGGACGCCTTCATGAGGTGCTGCTACTCCTTTCCAACGACGCCGACCATGGCCGGCGCACGGCTTTAATGCTTTCTAGGATCCTCTTCAGGATACCAGAGCATTTGTTGGTTCTTGTTGCGCAGCTTGGCGTTTCTTCTTGACGTCTTGGTTTGCAAATTATTTTGAGAAAAACTCCTGGAAGAGCCCTGCTGTTACTACTGGAGTATCCACGTTATACCACAGAGGTCAAATATCGAATATGGGTCTGTCTATCGATAATTCAGGTGATTTACACCTTCTTGTCACCCGAGTGACAGAACACATTAAATCATTCGATTCTAGCAAACGAAACAAATCGAGTGATTCAAGGCTCTACGTCACTCGATTCCCATAACCACAAGATCCACATCCAACGAACCAAATAAAATAGATC
This sequence comes from Miscanthus floridulus, assembly GCF_019320115.1. Lineage (NCBI taxonomy): Eukaryota > Viridiplantae > Streptophyta > Magnoliopsida > Poales > Poaceae > Miscanthus > Miscanthus floridulus. The sequence goes on along the minus strand of NC_089589.1, from coordinate 114,817,380 downwards.
AAATTCAAAGCAAAAAAAAAACATAGAAAAAAAATACAAAATAAACAAATAAGTTCTATGAAAGGCAAATTAGCAAAACATCAAAGCAAAAATACATAGAAGACATACAGATTTAACCAAAATAAAACATACAGAAAATAAGAAAAAGCCAAAAAATAATCAGATAACTATTTGACTAATTTTGACCATTTCCAGTTACGAATAATTAATTTACACCAATTAAAAATCAAATTTACACCTAAACTGAAATAGTAAAATATAATATAATAAGATGTAATTTGCTTTGCATAAATAGGAGCGAGTTGATGTGATGTGATGGCCACGAGTCCCTGCACAAAGCAACATGCACGTGACCACCTTGCCAAGCATGCTGCATGCACCCCATACTGCAGCAGAGGCAGATGCTGCAGCAAGCAGACAAGCACTAATAGCCACTGTTTTTTGAGCACACACTCATAACCACTGTTGTTCTATAGAGAGATATACAAACAGCAGCTACAGCCTACTGAAACTAGCACAGCTGACTCGCAGCAGCATGCACATGAATACATGATCCCGCGCAGGGGCCTGACCGAGACACCCTGCCACCCTGCCACCCTGGGCCCCGCGACCATCGTATCCGTTGCAGGGCCAGATCTGACGGCCGCAAAATCGAGTGACCAACGGCCGAATAATGCTTGGGTGAGGTATAGGTTAATCAAATATAAAACACTCATCTATTATCACTACGATAATGCTCACACGCGGGTGTCGGATCGTCCGGATGCTCGCTCTCGTTGGTGTGGGCCGCCATTCCGCATAGCCCAATAACTTTGTCCTGCGCTCCTCTTCGTGTTTCTTTCGTTTTGGCTGCTGTCTACACCTAGAAAAGTCACTCTCCACTCGTCACAACGTCCGCACCGTCGCAGCGTGGTCCACCGTGACAGCCTCGCCACGACGCTCTCCACCACGCCTACCCAACCGGCGGTCTCCATCCTCCATTTCCACCGCATCTAAGTGCTGGCGGCCTCCATCCTCCATCTCCACCGCATCCGAGGGCCGGCAGCCGCCTTCCTCCCACTCCACCACGCTCACCGACAGTTGCACGATTTCCATTCTCCATCGCGCTTGCCCGGCCACTTTGGTCCCTCTCTGACGGCAACTCGCGTCAGGAGCGGTGACCAATCGACCTTCCCCTCTTTATCCACCACTCCCAATCCACTTTCACGCTCGCCCGATCCCCACAAGGTAGGCCGTGGCCACCGGCGATGCCGTGTTTCAAGTGTTTCAGGCGTTTCAGACTTGGATGTCGCAAAAGTAGATATGTGATGTTGCATATGTTGCAATGACAATATAGCATGTTGCAAGCCTATGTTGCAAGTGTTTCAGGTGTTCAAACGTATGTTTCAAGTGTTTCATCTGGAAGTTACATAGGTTGTTATGGCTATACATGCATGTTTCAAGTGAATGTTTCAAGTGTGATGTTTCGGATGTATGTTGCAAGTGTTTTATCTGGATGTTGCAAAAGTAGATCTTGATGTTACATATGTTGCTATGGCTATACACGTATGTTTGAAGCGTATGTTTCAAGTGTTTCATCTATTTTTCAGACGCATGTTGCAAGTGTTTCATCTGGATGTTTCAAAAGTAGATATGTGAGAGCACATGTTGTAATGGCGCCGGTGGCTGGAGAACAACAGCCTACTGCAACTGCTTGCTGCTGTTAGGGCGCCGCCATGGGTCACTGTGCGGGCGCCTGAGGACGACAGACGCCTCCGCAATGCGCATCCGTAGGCAGGGGCAGGTGACTGGGACCCACATGGATTTCCTGCATGCGGGCGCAGTAGTCATCAAGAGAAACAGAGCAAGCACAACGGTAGGACGGGCAAAGTGGGATCCACGTGGTGGGGCGTGCAAAAACAGGCGGGCGCGGGCTCCTTTTCTCGTGCGGCGCGGCCTCCCGCCTATTACGCGAGCCACGTTCGGACACGTGTCTCCGTTATCATTAATGATGGGTGTTATCACTAAAATGAGCTGTCATTTCCCACATATTTTGTTTAAGTTTGCTTGTGACAACAATTTCAAGAGATCATTTTAGTGATAATACACCCATCATTAATAGTCTGTCGTCGCCTCAACGAAACCGCGCGCCCGCGTCGTTGAGGAGGATCGCGCGGCTTACCGCCGCCATCACCGTGCACGCAGAGCCGCCCGGCACACTCGCGGTACTCAGTGAGCTCCCTGGCGAGACCCGCCTCGAGCACGGCGTTCGGTGGTGACCGTGGACGGAAGAAGTTTATGCCGGAGATGTACTGGTCGCAGTTGAGTATCTAGCTAGCGACATGACGGTGCACGCCGTGCACAACGCCATCAAAGTAAGTGGGCCGCGAACATTGACGAACGAACCCTGCTCACGCTGTCACAGACCCGTTAGTTTTTTTTCTTTTTTTTTCTTTGAGAAACACAGACCCAGTTAGTTATCTGCTGTAGCTGCTGAATCTTTTTTATTTTACTAGCAAATATGCACTGCAACACGCACGTAGCTAATAGCAGCATCTCCATCACGTCACCATCAGCCTCCCCAACTGTCTATTAGATGCATCTGATGCTTATCCCCTTGCTCCTCCACGTCGGCGCTGCCTCGACGACGCTGGCAACGCTGCCAGAAAACGCGAATGCATCGGGCTTCGCGTCGCGGGCGTTCGTCGACGCCCGGTACACGGCGTACGGGCTCGCGCTCTGCCGCGAGGACTTCCTCGACGACCAGGGTGTTTCGTGCCTCGCGTTGGGGCTCAACCTCGCGCTGCGTCGGACCTGGTGGTCGTGACGGTGTACTACGATCAGTGCCTGTTCTGGTTCTGCGACCGCGACTTCCTCTCTAGCTACGACAACTCCACAGACCTGGTGGTCGCATGGAACATGAACAGTGTGAGTGGGAGGAACGTCGACGCGTTCGTTAGCCTGCTCGAGCGGCTCGTAAACACGGTGGCCGTCATGTCCAGCAACGCTCATATGCCACGGTATCAAGATCGAACGGTTATTAATAAGGGAAAGTAAGATCTTAGACAATGAAAGGCTAATATGACACGGCGTAAAGATCGAACGGTTATGAAAGAGTGATAGCCCTCCACAAAAAACTCGCCCTTTTTATAGCGTGACGGTGATGATGATGATGATGATATAGAAGAGAAGAAAGGCCCGGAACGCTCTGGAAGAAAGGGTGATCGATGGGCCCAGACGGAGAAGCTAAGGGATCAATCGGAATGCCGGCCCAATCAACTGTACCCCAGCCTATATACTGGATCGATAGCTGAAGCCCAAGTAGCTTGCGTGTGTGAAGAGTCACTGTCACGTGGTGCGTATATGTTCGACGACCGGCGGCCAAGGTTGGCTTCAGAAACTACGTATTCGTACCCCACCTACTACCGCTGGGTACTCTTCTTCCTCCTTTTTCTCGTGGGTTGGCGGCAGCGCAGGCTACTCGTCGTCGCCTATAGCATTTTCATTTTCAAAAAAAAGGGCAAGTATGTAGGCGATAAGTCTGTCGGAAAAAATAGGCCTAGGTGGACTAGGCCAGACAGATGTGGCACACACCTCCTATCAGTTCTGAAAGCCGACAGTTACTGCCCTATCAGCAACCAGGTAGACAATGATCGGCTTCTATTCTTGTATTTTTTTTCCATTAAGTAGCACTTTTTTCTGAAATTTTCTATTAAATTAATCCCTCCATTTCAAATTATAAGCCATCTTAACTTTTCTAGGTGCATAGTTTTTGCTCCATATATAGATATACATTGTCTAGGTAAAAGTTGTATGTATTAAAAAAATAAAATTACTCACTAGTAAGTACATTTAGAACAGAGTAAATAATATTTATTTATTTTGATAAAAGTCACTGCTTTGTATCTACTAGTATAGTGCCCGTGCTAACGCCACGGCTTTATTTAAGGATGCACATGAAAGCAACCAAATGACGATATTTTTTTTACATAGTTTAAGTTGTGCGCAATTGTATATGACCATATAATTCCGAAAACACAGGCATAACAAGCACTTGCGTTGCAATGGGAGGCGATTTTCAAAACCAACACAATAATATGATTGATAACCATCGGTGATAAAGCAAGCACTGGGTAGTGTTCTCGTGAATGAAACATATTAACAACCATGACAATAATATGATTGATAACCATCGGTGATAAAGCAAGCACTGATGGGTAGTGTTCTCGTGAATGAAACATATGGCATGTGAAAAGTTACTTTGCATCTGGCAGTGTTCTCCGAGGATTTAGTTTTCTAGAACGCCATATCAATAAGTCAATAGCCCACCAAGAAATAGGAAGGCCACACCTTACAGAATCTCTGTATGATGGCTCCTTTCTGGCTTTGATTTCCCTGCAAGCAATCATGCATTGAGAACTCTGAATTGAAAATAGAATAGAACTGGACATAAATAGAATCCGACTACAAGCTAATTTGAAGCAAAACCAATCTCTCGAGCAAATAAATGGATCCTAACTTCCCAAAAATTACAAAAAAAAAACTCAAAATTGGATTCTATGAAATATACACAGATACGAGAAAAGAAATTTTAGGCACATAAATAAAAATATTTGTTAAAACATTCTCAAGCACCACATCCTAACATATGAAATTCTAGGCACATAAATAGAAATATTAATGTTGGTTGTAGAGGGATACTGTGAGTGCGCATCAATGGATAATGTGTGTGACTTATCAGGTGGCTCAGAGAGAAGCAATAGAATAACTACACTTGGCCAGTACATGCAGTATTTTCATGTTCCATCTCTAACTGCAGATTAAGCTTCCTACTACTGCCAGTATCTTGGAGAATAAAACAGAGACCGGAACGGCAAGCATAAACTTGAATACCAAGAGCTACCTTAGTTGGCGAGCTGCACCATGAAACATGAGGTCAATAGTGTTTAACAATCAATATCCAGCACGAACTGAATGCGGCAAAGGTATATGATAATGATTTCATGGAGTGTCCAGGCAAACAAATTATCACATTATGGCTAAAACAATATATGTATCATACTTTTGTTGGAAGCAAAACAAGATCACTGTTGTTAGCAGTCCCAACATCAATCACGATGGCTGTAAACTCAGTGCCACCTTTAAGAAAAACCACTGTGATAACTTTATCATCAATTCCCTGTCAACCAGCAGAGGATTTCAGGTCTCAAAATTACTACTATGTTTAACCTGAATGATTCCAGAAATACAGTAGAAAGAATTTTGCACCTCAAAAATAATTTGGATTTAAAATAAGGGCAGAAGAAGCAAAATAAATTGTGCACAAAGTTTATTATAGTTTCACTGTAATTTTTAGAGTGATCAAGGCTCTTGTTCTGCATATACTCTCTTCGGAACATTGCCTAGCTGTGCTACAACTAATCAAGATTGCAGGGTGCAAGAGATAGAGGCAAACTGCACATGTTTGCCTACTGAAACCAGTGTATTATTTATTGATCCCAAGGTCTGAAAGTTACGGCTAACTTTCAAAATACTTAGACCCCAAATTAACTTGCAACACACATGAGGAACAGAATTGTATGATCTATCTATCTCATATATAAATCATATAATCTGAAAACATTTATAATGCCTCAGCCCAAATGCTAAAGTGATCTGCAAAAAAATAATGAGAATTACCATTACATAGTACAAGCCCCGTAGCAGGTAATTAGCTGTGTAGAAATGACTTCCAGGAATCTAGTTGCAGACATGTATTACGACAGAGTTAAGAGTTCAGAGAAGTATGTTTATTTGATTTGATAGCGTTGCCGTTGCTTTATTTGTAGGTTCGTACTCCCCCATATTCCCACAGTGGAAACAGCTAACCTCATCTATGGCACTGTCAAAGACTAAGGACATACAAATAAAAATGAATGGAGGTAGCATACATAATTGTACAGAACGGTACCTTCACATGGTGCTGCCTTCTGGCCTGCCACTCAGACCATTGTTGCATTAGTTGCATAAGCTTTCTTTTGTTTTCCCTGAGATATTAAGATACCAATACTTATTAAAAATAACCAAATGGTTTTAAAATATTTTCCGGAGCATGAAAGTTGCTACCACAAAATGTCATGTGCTAGAAGACTCCTTTGATTCCACACGGACTCTTTTAACTCCTCTCGAGGCTAAAAATGCCATATCAAGGAACAACAACAGCTATAAATTTGCCCCAAGTCACAATAACATGTGTAGGGTCCCAGGAGTATGACCAAGAGTCTGCGCTTCTTATGCAAGTACAGTTCCCAGGATTCAATGGAAACAAATAAATCTTCAGAAAACATAGGCACTTGCAGTTGCAGAAGTATATTAGCAGAAATACATAATATTCCATTCAATAGGATACGACTTTCTTCAACAGAGATGTTGTTTGACTCATAAATTGGTGCATTTTCAGTCCCATCACCCTTGTCCAGCTTGACCTCAAAACCAATCACAGTCTGCACAGCTGCAACACTGATCTCGGGCTGAATGGAAGCATCCAGTAGCTGATCCTTTCCAACCACTACGTCATCATCCGCGAGGTCCATATCTTCCACTTGCCCCTCTTCAAGATCCATGTTCCCAGGCCCCAGTAGATGGCTTGGGATTACTACCTCTTCATCTTTCGCATCTTTCTCCCCCTTCATCTTTCGCATCAGCCTCGCAAGGTGCGTCAAGGCTGATGAACTCGTCTGATGCAATGTTTTTGCGGGGCAAATACACTATGCATTCAACATTCCCAATAGAATTTGCAGGAAGGGAAGGGAAGGGAAGGGAAGAGAAGAGATGCTGGAAATACCTTGTGGGTGCTCGTCGCAGGGGCCGACGAAGACCTGGCGTAGGGCGGCTTCGACGTTCGTCCAGAGGCTGTGGCAGAGCTCGTGCGCGCGTGGCCGCGGGCGTGGCCGCGGCGGAGCCCGCTCACGCTTGCGCCCGTTCGTAACGCGCCTCACGCCGGAGCCATGCCGTGCGCGAGAGTGGAGCACGCGCGCTGGCCGCCGGATACCGGAGACGGATCGTCGACGCGCGATGGTGGCCCGGCCGCTCCACGACGGGGACGGAGCACCAGCGACAGCGAGCAGGGCCTGGAGGAGCGCAGCCGCCATGCCCTTTGGACAAACCCTAGGCACGGGCGCTCCTGTGCGTGGAGGCGCTGCCGCCGTCTCCTGACCCCGGCTCGCATTGAGCTTTCGTTTTTTTCGGAAAAAAGGGGAAAACAAGGTGGAGGTGGGAATCGAACCGTGGTTGCTCGGCGTGGACGTGGGTGCCTGGTCGCGCGAGGGAGGTCCGCGGGAGGGCGTTGGAGGGCAGACATAAACATGAGCCGTCGGATTTGAATGAGCAATGAGAGAGAATAACTAAGAGATAATCTGGTGCATCCGTTTTGATGGTGTTATATTTTCTAGGTATATTTATGGGTGTGGACGTAGCATAAGTCTTGACTGTGGAGCAAACATTTGTTGTGTGGCTATAGATTTATTCTAACTGGTGTATTATAGGGTAGGGTAGATTATCCCTGCATGAGTTGTCGCAACCTGCTACACGGTTCAACCGGGGGGCTGGTGTTTCCTCGATCTCACGTGATGCGGACCTACGCATTGACAAACCGTACCGCGCCTGTGCCAGCTGTCGTCGTCAGGCAGCATCCACGTGGCTGCCGTTAGGTACTTGGTCATCACCGTTTCATTTGTCAGCGAGTTGGCGGGAGGAAGAATGAGCTCGCCTTGTCAATGCTAATCAGGCGGAGCGACAGACACGACTGCATCGTACAATGTACTTAAATATTACTACAAACGAGACAAACAAAGAGAGAAAAAATAATGGCATGGTCACATGCATAAATATATATATAATCAGTATGTTTGTTGGTTGGTTTCTAGACTCATAAATCCGATAAGTGCTGGTTTATTATAAGAGAAAAATACTATACTATAACTGATAAGTCCTAGCTGAAACCAACCAGCCAACATGCGGGCTAAATATGAGGTGTCATAGGCACCTGTTGTGGATTCATCCCGGATGTGCATGTGTTTGTGCATGTGCAATCGTCTATTCAGGAGGAGTTGAAAAAAGACGGTAGCTCTCTCGTACGTTGAGTGATTGCGCATAGAAACATACATATCATGAATTCGCAACTGCTGCCTACGGCTGAAACCCGAGGACATTTTCTGCTCATTTTTTAAATAAATATCCAATGGTTCTGTTCGGCTTACCCCATATTCGGCTTGTTCGGCTTCTTTTTTTAGTCAGAACAGTGTTTTTCTCTCACAATAATTCAGCCGGAACAGTGTTTTTCAGTCAGTTTCAACCAAGTTTCAGACCAGCGAACAGGGCCAATATTGTGACACTCCGTGCATTCTTTTTCATATATCGTATTCACTTTGTCCTAAGTCAGACGTCTACACCTTCGACCATCAATTTTAAGAAAAATTCGTATAGTTTCACAATATATAAATTATATATTACGAAAGTATTTGTCATACTAAATCTAAAATCATAAATCTTATGTTGTTAATAGGTACCACTTTTTTAGAAAAACATTGATGGTCAAAGCTAAATAAGTTTGATTTGGGACAAAACTAATAAGACATGTAGAAAAGAATGAGAGAGTACTGCATAAAGTAACACATTACATGAACAAAATTTCTAACACCTAACTAACAAAAATTTAAGTTCAGGGGTGTCGGACCGCGGCACCCGGCTCGCCACACCCGATCCCCCATCGCTCGGGCCGTACCCCATGACTCTGTAAAACACACCTTTGAAACATGAAATACTTGGATGCAACATACGTCTGAAGTAGATGAAGCATTTGAAACATACACTTGAACATATGTGTGAAACATATGCAACATCCAGATAAAACACTTACATCTTGCAAATGAAAACAGTTACTGCAACATAAGACCAAAATATCTAAAATCATTGGAACATACTCTTACAACATGTTTGAAACGTATGCAACATCCGATTAAAAAACGCTTGCAAACATACGTCTGAAAAACAGATGAAACATTTTGAACAAACGCTTGCAATATGCTTCAGAAACACTTGCAACATATGTAACATCCCAATCTACTTTTGCAACATCCACATGAAACATTTGTAACATACCTTTAAAACATCTGAAACATACATGCAATATGTCAAGATGCGGCAATCTAGTGGGCGGCGACCACCATGTCTGGCGTGCTGAGGAACTCGATAACTGCCTCGATGGGCAGATCGGGGTTGGGAGGCGGCATAGCGAAGAGCACCACGGATGTGGCCCCTATGAGCTTCTTCCGCTACTGGGGCACGAGGAGCCTCGAGGCCGGCGCAAAGTACGCATAACCGCGATGCCCTCGCCGTCTCCAGCCGCAGGAGGAGGTGATGAGGAGGATGCCAGCGCCGGCGCCGGCGATGAGGTCGGGTACGGACAGGAGGCATGACTCTAGCAATGAAGCCTGGCGTCGCGGAGGCGGATGAGGGCTACAGGGCGAAGGAAGCGAAGCGGAGCGTACGTGCGGCGAGCGCGGGGCAGAGGAAGCGGAGCGGAGCCTATGGCGAACATGCGAGACAGAGTGGGAGATATTTTTTATTTGGAAAGACGGTGCCTGGACGGACGGACGTGGGATGTCCTCACCCTATCATTATCGATGAATAAAACTACTACACAAAACTTAACCGAGGCAGGCGTTTTTCATTTACCGAGGCAGGCATCACAAATGCATCGGACAAAAGGTCATGGTAAATGGGATCTTTTTCGAGGCGCTTCGATGCCCGCCTCGGTAAATCGAATAAAAAAGGGGAAACCCCGTGGATAAGCCCGATGAGCCCATCCACGAGCCGCCGCCGCCGCTGCTCGCCGATGCCTGCATCTGGTCGCCGGATCTGCCGCGGATGACGCCACTAGATCCGCGCCCTCCTCTCCTTCCCACCGGATCCCAGCCACGCCATTCCTCTCCTTCCCACTGGATGAGCCACCGGCGGGCTTCTCCCCACCGGGTCCGCCGCTAGAGGGGTCCTCCCCACTGGATCCGCCACCGGAGGGGTCCTCCCCGCCGAATCTGCGCCGCGTTGGAGCCATGCAGGGAGGAGAGGAGGGGCACGGCTAGGAGAGATCCCCGCCGTGGTGGCGCCGTGGTGGATCCCCGGCGTGGTGGCGTCATGGTGGATCCCCGACGTGGTGGCGCTGTGGTGGATCCCTGCCGAACGCGCCGCCAGGGCGCTCGAGAGCGGTGGCGAGGGCACCGAACTCGAGCTCGCCATGAGCCTCCATGTTGCCACCGCTATCCACTGCGTCCTCGGAAGCTACTAGAGGGGAGAGGAGGGAGGGATGGGAGGAGGCGTGCCGGTGAGGGAGATGAGCTGAGGGAGAGGGGCGCTCGGTGTGAGGAGAGGGAGTGGGCGCTCGGGCTCGGTGTGCTCTGCGCGGCTGAGGGAGAGGGAGGAGAGGATGAGTGAGTGAAACCCTAAGTCACGTGTATATACTCGGAGAGATTTATCGGGCCGAGATGGGCTTTTTTAATTCAAAGTGGGCTTGGCCACATTAAGAGGCCCTCCCCGAAAATGGCCATATTTTCCCAGGCGGACCTCTTATAAGTGACCACTTTGGTTAATCTATTTTGCGATGCGGTTGATTATGACCGCCTCGGTTAATAAAAGTGACCACCTCGGTTAATCCCAGGCATTAACCGAGACGGTTGAAATGCCCGCCCGTCTCCGACGCCATTTTTAAAACACCTCATATAATTTTTTCTGTAGTAGAGTAGTATCCGTTTTACTTCTTCATCAGGAAAAAAGATCTGAAATATAGTTGGGAGTGGGACAGCCTGTCAGCATCCCTGCTCCGACTACACCGTGCCACATCAGCAACGGGAACGACGACGCCGGAGCACAAGTGCGCGACGTCGCCCAAGCTGGAACACACGAGCCGGGTCCAAGGCTTGGCACGCGGGAACGGAGGCCCAGCTCCAGAATCCAAGGCCCAGAATGGGCGTGACCCAGCCCAGCTGGAGTAGTGTCGTGAGCAAGTAGCATAAGTATCCGTAGAGAGGGAAGGAGAGGATCATCAAACAAACAAAACTCTTGTAATATTGTTATTAGCGCTCCTCTGTTCTAAGAGATTCATCTGAACTACCCAATTGTTGTGCTATCCTATCCTTATTCTCATCTGATCTGTATGCTTACACAGCCATGTCGAAAATATCCTTTGATTGGCACGGCTAAAGGCGTGCCTCTCCTGCTGCTGCCAGGGAATAATAGCAGCAGGTCTTGAAGTCGTCCACGGTGTGGCTGAAGAGAGACACATAGGCGTCGATGCTGCCGTCGTTGCAGAACGACGGGACGACGACCACCAGGCCCTCCACCGGGACGTAACTAGGCATGAAGAAGAAGAGCTTGCCGCTGCCGGCGCCGAAGTCGACCTCGTGGAACGGCGACCTGAGCACGCTGTAAACCGCGACGTGTGGGCTCTTCGCCGTCTCCGAAGGATCAGCCGTCGGAACGAGCTGCTCGTTCTCCACCGCGCCGGAGCTCGCGAAGTCGATGAACGACCTGAAGTAGCCGTCGTCGATCCGGGAAACCTCCTGGCTTATGAGCTCGGCGACTTGACGCAGCAGCATGGCCACCAGATCCCCTGCCGTGGCTGTCGGCCGCGCCCAGAGCACGGCGTTGCCGGTGTACGCGTGAGGCACCCGCGGACGGCGCATGCGCATGCGCCCGTTCACGGCGATGTGCAACTCGGTGGCCGTGCTGTCTGTGCCGATCCGGCGCGCCTTGGTGATGCACTGCCATAGGTACGCCACCAAACACTGAAGCGTGGTGTACGGCCGGGATGTGCCGCCGGCTGAGGCCCGTGATCTGAGCTCCGAGATCATCTCGCGGCTGAAGTGCGCCCTGTGCACCACCACTTCCTGACCACCGGTGCTGGTGTTGCCTGTACCAGGCTCGAACTCGACCCGAGGCGGGTCGCGGGGGACGAAGAAGGACACACGGTCGTGCACCGGGACAGGGTCGACGGTGGCGCCACGCGTGGCCTGGCCCCAAGCGACGACGAAGCTGCGCACAGCAGGGCCGTCGCCCACCAGGTGGTGCGCGGTGATGCTGACGGCGAAGGAACTGTTAGTTGATCTCCACCAGGGCCCTTATCTCTGCTCCCTGATCGGGGGAGCCCAACCCTAATCCGGTTGGTGGGCCCCTGTCGCACAACACACATAAAAGGAGGGTGGGGATGATGGCTCGGACTACGAGGTTCACGCGTGAGCTGCCGCCATCCCACCCACAGAAACCCTAAACCGATCAAAGTAGTGCTGCCAGCGACGGGAAGCCCATCCACTACATCGCCGTCGCCCCTGCAGGTCTACACCGGGCCACTGGACTTCACCGACTCACCACCACACCGAGCACTGGCATCCGCGAGGCTGCATCCAGGGCGGCATCGACGTCCACGCTGCTGCTGCGGTGAAGCTCTGCAAGGTCGAGGAGCCTAACTACGGGTTACGGTCACAGAGAGGTACACATCCATCGATCCTAACAATGGTATCGGAGCAGGTTGTCTCTGTGTGACTAACCCTAATCGGGTAAAAGAAGAAAGAAAGAGGGACCGGGCTGGCGGAGGTCACTGTTTACCGGTCACCACCGCCACCGCGTGGGGGGAAGAAGCCGCACCGTTTGACGACGCACGGCAAGAACAGAAAAGATCCGTGTTCGGATCAGAGAAAAGAAAGGGGAAAAGGATCTCAAGAACCCTAACCCTAACCCGCGCAGTAAGCTCGGGGAAGAAGCAGAGTGGGTTCGGTTTTTGGCCGAACCCTAAGCCCTAACCCTAACTCGAATAGAGAAAGGGAAAAGGGGAAAGCAATTCGGATGAACTCCAAAAGAGAAAAGAAATCAAAGAAAAGAAAGGAAATCCAAGAAAAGAAATGAACAGGGGTCGGCACATGAACCCTAACCCTAACCCTAAACCCCACCTTTGGTTCGGAAAACAGAGATCAATCCAAATCGGAGAAAGAAAAAGGGGAAGAAGAGAAGAGATTCGCATGAACTCCAAAAAGAAAAAGAAATCAAAAGAAAATGAAACCCTAACCCTAGTACCCCAAATCGGGTTAATCCCAAAAGAAGAAGGGGAAAGGGGAAGAAGGGGAAGGAATCAGTCTCGAGGAAGAACAGTGAACCCTAGCATCTCGATCTCGAATCAAACAAAAGGAAAACACGGATCGGGTTCAACCGAACCCTAACCCTAGATCTCCTTTTCGGGTGAACAAGCGAAAAGAAAGAAAGAAGATACAAATCAAATTCGAAAGGGAGAAACAAAAGGAAAAGAATGGAAAGAAACCTCGCCGGGCGTCGGGAAAACCTCCACCGGCGCGGGAGAAGAAGACCGAGCCGGGCTCGCTGCTCGCCAGGCTCGGCCAAGAGGTCACCACGGCCAGGCCGCTCGACGGCGGTGCGCTCACCCGCTGGGAGCGCGCACGCCGGCGAGGGGGCCAGCGGCGGTGCCATGGTCGCCTTCACTCGCTCTCGTCGCTCGCTCGGTTGCTCGGCTGAGAAGAGAGAGCAAGGTAGAGAGAGGAGAGAGCGGCGAAGAAGAGAGAGAAAGCAAACCCCAAAATGAGCTAGGGTTTCGCGACTCACAGCCGCGGCGATGGTTTATATACCGAGCGAAACGCGCGGACGACCGTCCGATCAGATCCAACGGCGCCAGATGCAGCGGGCCGGCTTTCAGCCCAGGCGGGCGAGCGTGCAGCGGCGCTCTGCTGGCCCAGCCCACGTTGCGGCCAGGGAAGGCAGCGCGCGCGCGCGAGACAGATGGGCCGGCCTGAGAGTAAGGCTGGGCCGAGCCGTTGCCGTGGTTTTGAACCCAAAACGAAGGAGTCATTTTTTCTTTTTTATTTCCCAGAAAAGGTTTTACTTCCTGGAAAATTGAAGATGCAAATCGGCTCAAAAGAAAAATAAAAAAGAAAAAGTATATTCTCCAGTGATTTTGAACCGACATGATATTTAACTGGAGAAAAGAAAAGTTTTCCAGTAAATCTTTATTTTCTGGAAATTGATTAATAGATTAAAGAAAATAGAAAAAGCAATTTTCCCTGTGGGTAAAATTCAAGAAAAAGAGAGTCTTTCCACAGTTAAAGAAAAGTTGTTTATACTCCAATTATTTCGAACCAATGTGGTATTTAATTGGAGAAAAAGAGATTTTTTGCGCTGCTAAAGAAAATGTTGATTCTCCAATTATTTTGAACCAATGTGGTATTTAATTGGAGAAAAAGAGATTTGACATGATTATGATGTTGTTATTTTCTGACTAACGTTGTTAATAACAATATCGTAATGTTAATGATTTATACATTAATTCTACTTCTGCCCAACGGTGATGTAGAATTAGTGTATAAGAACAGATATTAATTTTAATGATTTATGCATTAATTCTATTTCTGCCCAACGGTGATGTAGAATTAGTGTGTAAGAACAGCTGTAAAAGTTAAAGTTTTATGCATTAATTCTATTTCTGCCCAACGGTGATGTAGAATTAGTGTATAAGAATAGTTGTATGTTTTGATTTTGACCAACGTTAGAATCAAGGCATGCAAATGGTGTTATTTTTATGTTAAGAAAAGTTTTGACCTAGTTTTCATCTTGTCTAAGGTGGACTGGGTAGTCACCTCACCATGTTCCACTGAGTTTGTGGCACCGGTAAGGGAGACAAAAGAGAATGATGCCACTTGGGCAACTAAAGAAAGGGATTTTGAATCCCAAAAGATGTCCTATGACTTTTGAGCATAGGAAGTGGGTCACTATCAACAAGAAATGTTTGGCTGTGATAAAGAACATGATTGAACCTACAATTGTGGGCTCAATCCCAGAATGTGACACGGTCACCGAGTACCTTGATAGAATAAAGAGTCAGTTCACTGGCTATTCAAAGACATATAAAGAGTCAGTTCATAGGCTCTTCAAAGACATATGCTACCTAGCTGATAAAGCAGCTGGTGACAGAGTGTTACTCTGATAATGATGGCATAAGAGAGCTCACGATGCGTTGTCGAATTATGGCACTATCGTTCAGGCCATATTTCGAGGAGGAGAATAGAAAGACTAGTTAAGAATGATATTCTTCCTCCATTAGAGCTCTCAGATTTAGAACAATGTAGAGAACGCATAAAAGAAAAGTATGTAAAAAAAAGATTAAGAAAGATGACAAAAGAAGCGCAGGAATTTTATATATTATTCACACAGACATCTGTGATCAGCTTTCCTGTAAAGAGTGTGGATAGTTATGATTCGTTCATAACATTCACAGATGATTACTCCCATTATGGATATATTTATCCAATCAAAGAAAGAAAAGATGTATTGGATAAATTTAAGATATTAAAGATTAAGATAGTCATGTCTGACCGTGGAGGAGTACTACGGTCGGCATACCCTAAAAGAATAGCATAGTAGCCCAGTATTCTATACCGGGCGAACCTCAGCAGAATAGAGTAGCTAAAAGAATCAATAGCACCCTGATGGATATGGTGGGCAGTATGATAAGTTACTCCACCTTACAGTTGAGCCTGTGGATGGAGGTGTTGAAAACGGCCATTCATATTCTCAATAATGTATCAAGAAAGTCGGTGCCCAAAACACCGTATGAGTTGTGGACAGAAAGAGTACCCTCACTTAACCACTTGCGTGTGTGTGGAGAGCCCTGTTGAGGCTAAAGTATTTAACCCAAACATTGGGAAATTATATCCCAAAACAGTAAGTTGCCATTTGTTTGGCTACCCAGAAAAGTCAAAAGGTTTACGTTTTCTACTGTCCAGAGAGACATACAAAGTTTGTGGAAATGAGACGCGCTGTCTTCCTAGAGGACGAATTGATGAGGGGGAGCTTGGTAGCTCGAGAAATTGACCTTGAAGTGAAGCGGGTGTAAGCGCCCACTCCAATGATTCATGAGCCATTTTTCTCACTACCTGTTGTAGCTGCACCGACAGTGCTAGATACTGTGGTGCCAGCACCTGTTGTTATCCCACCTGTGGCAACAATGAATGACGATGAGGAACCTGTTCTTCAGGATTCTATAGAACCTATTGCCACATATGAGGGGGAGCAACAACAGCCTCAAATAGTAGATGTGCCAAATGTAGAGGCCCCTAGAAAGTCTCAAAGAGTTAGAAAATCAGCTATTTCTGCTGATTATGAAGTGCATAACACTAAGGAATTTCAAATGGAGGATGATCCCACCTCATTTGAAGAAGCCATGAGAAATGATCATTCATCGAAGTGGCTTGAGGCCATGGAAGATGAAATGAAATCAATGAATGCTAATAAAGTTTGGGACCTGGAAATAATTCCTAAAGGAGCCAAAACAGTAGGCTGTAAATGGGTCTACAGAACAAAACTTGACTCTCAAGGGAATATAGAGACATATAATGCGTGACTTATAGCAAAAGGCTTTATGCAAAGAGAAAGGATTGATTACAATGAGACCTTTTCTCTAGTCTCATGTAAAGTTTCCTTCAGAATCATAATGGCATTAGTGGCACATTACGATTAAGAATTACATCAGATGGATGTAAAGACAGCATTTCTCAACGGAGACTTGGAGAAAAATGTTTACATGGCACAACCGAAAGGTTTTGTCATGGAAGGAAAAGAACGAATGGGATGCCGCCTAAAGAAATTTATTTATGGATTAAAACAAGCTTCAAGACAGTGGTACTTGAAGTTTGATCAGACAATAAAGAATTTTGGGTTTTGAAGAGAATGTAGAGGACAATTGTGTCTATACAAAGTTTAAGAATGGGAAGTTTATCTTCCTTGTCCTGTATGTAGATGATATCTTACTTGCTAGTAGTGATGTCAGTCTACTACTGGAGACAAAGAAATTTGATATGAAAGATCTTGATGAAGCCTCGTTCGTTCTAGGGATCGAGATTCACCGAGATAGAAGAAAAGGGTATAAGGACTGTCACAAAAGGCATACATGGAAAAGATCTTAAAGAAATTCAGTATGCACAATTGTAGTCCCTCACCTGCTCCTATAGTCAAGGGCGATAGATATGGGGATTTTCAATGCCCCAGGAACCAATATGAGCTCAATCGATAAAGTGAAAGTGGTTCCATATGCTTCAGCTGTCGGAAGCTTGCAACATGCTCAAGTATGTACGCGCCCTGACTTGATATTTGTTACCGGGTTTTTACTTGCAGATTCTAAAGCAATTCTGGAACAGAACACTAAAATTAATAAAGAAAGTCTTGCGTTATTTGCAAGGAACGTAAGGCCTCATGATGACATATAGAAGATCTGATTCACTCCACATGGTGGGATATTCAGACTCTGATTATGCAAGAGTGAATGCATATCCAGACGTGGTTTTTCTATCATCTCACAAAAGGGAGCTATTTCATGGAAAAGCTCAATGCAAACCGTCACTATATCGTCCACAATGTATGACAGTTTGTAGCGTGTTATGAGGCAACAGGCAGGTGAACTGGCTAACGAAGTTCATACCCGGTTTGAAGGTGGTTCACGACATCTATAGACCACTAAAGTTATACTGCGATTATAATCTGGCAGTACAGGATGCTCACAACATAAGTCAAGTGGTGCTGCCAAACACATTGACATAGAGTATTATGTTGTGAAAGATAAAGTCCGGATCAAGTCATAAGTCTTGAGCATATAAGTACAGAAAGGATGCTCGCGGATACGCTTACAAAAGGCTTACCACCCAACATGTTCAGAGAACATGGTGTTCAGAGAACATGTAGCTAACATGGGTTTAAGGGAAAGCCTAAAATATTCCTGGACAAAAGAAGGCCTAAAGATAAGTATCTATTTCAGAACAGAGTAGTGAGTTGTAGCTGTTAAGTCTATCGGTAATGGACCGTGACGATGAGACATGCTCTATGAGCTAATCTGTAATGGAATGAACAAAAGTAAATGATATGAAATTGAAAGATGGAATGAGATCAAGGGGGAGAATGTTAGTTGATCTCCACCAATAAGCCCAACGGCCTATTGGGCCCTTATCTCTGCTCCCTGATCGGGGGAGCCCAACCCTAATCCGGTTGGTGGGCCCCTGTCGCACAGCACACATAAAAGGAGGGTGGGGATGAGGGCTCGGACTACGAGGTTCACCGTGAGCCGCCGCCATCCCACCCACAGAAACCCTAAACCGATCAAAGTAGTGCTGCCAGCGACGGGAAGCCCATCCACTACACCGCCGTCGCCCCTGCAGGTCTACACCGGGCCACTTGACTTCACCGACTCACCACCACACCGAGCACTGGCATCCGCGAGGCTGCATCTAGGGCGGCATCGGCGTCCACGCTACCGCTGCGGTGAAGCTCCGCAAGGTCGAGGAGCCTAACTACGGGTTACGGTCACAGAGAGGTACACATCCATCGATCCTAACAGGAACCGCACGCGAACCGCGTGAACTGGAGGAGCATCAGCTCGTCAGCGACATCGCCGTCGCCGTTCGGGTGCAGGCTCGTGGTCTCCGGTGTTGGCTCCCACGGCATGACGCTGTCCAGCGCGACGTCGGCCGCCGCCTCGACAAACCGCGCGCCCGCGTCGTTGAGGAGTATGCCCCGGTTGCCGCTGGTGGCGTCCACGCCGAGACGGCCGGCCCACTCGCGGTACTCGGCGAGAGCCTTGGCCAGCCCTGCCTCCATGGCAGAGCTGGGCGGCGCCGGCGGCCGGAAGAAGTATATGCCGGAGATGTAGACGTCGACAGTTACCTTGTCAAAGGCGGTGAGTGGGACGAAGTCGGCTGTGGCGAACGAAGCGACGCTGCTGCGTCTGCCACAGTAGCTGTCATAGACAGGCTTGACGGACTTGGATGACTGCACCGTGATTTTCATAGCGAGAAAAGCCGATAGTATAGGTTGTTACAGGGTTTGGGATTGAGGAACATGCTAATCAACTAACTAGAGAAAGTGGAAGAGCAACTAATCCATTTGTGTGCTAGTGCTGCAAAAAGTGAACATACATACATACATACATACATACATACACATACATATATATATATATATAT
This sequence comes from Miscanthus floridulus, assembly GCF_019320115.1. Classification (NCBI taxonomy): domain Eukaryota; kingdom Viridiplantae; phylum Streptophyta; class Magnoliopsida; order Poales; family Poaceae; genus Miscanthus; species Miscanthus floridulus. The sequence goes on along the minus strand of NC_089589.1, from coordinate 114,798,361 downwards.
ATATATATATATATATATATATATATATATATATATATATATATATATATATATATATACACACACACACACACACCTTTTGGTCATTAGGGTTGGTGACTTGGAGTACCATATGGATGGCGGCTGGCCTATGGATGGTGACTTGGACACAACGTAAATAAATAGAAGCGTGGAACACCTGATGTATGTGTTGTATGGACTCGACCTAAAAGGAAAGGAGAAGGAGAAGGAGAAGGAGAAGGAGAAATCATAATCCTAGTCTATCTGTATGTGGACTCTTACCAAAACTCTTAGATCTTAGCAGGGCTATTTATACGTGGGAGCTCTATATTGTAATCACCAATATTCAGAGGAATAAAGAATAGTCTCCCTATCTTGGACTCTTACCAAAACTCTTAGATCTTAGCATGGCTATTTATACGTGGGAGCTCTATATTGTAATCACCAATATTCAGAGGAATAAAGAATAGTCTCCCTATCTTGTGTCTATTTGTTCTCTACTTTCATCTACTGTGTTGATCATAAGAGATGGAGAGAAGAAGGTCCTAACCGCTGGCAACATGTTTTATAACACGTTATCAGCACGACAAGCTCTTCGTCGACATCGCCGTTGAAGCTGTCGCCGATCTTCGATGCCGACGCTTGTACCGTCGACGTCCGGCCGCGACTACTTCCACGGCGTCGACATCCCGACGTTGTTAGCAGAACGGATCTGCTACCTCTACCTACAACTAATCTGCACTGCATCGACATGCATCGTCGTCATCAAGCGGGCAGATCTAAAACAATGCCAAATGTCTTACGTGGTATGTATCTACTAGCTACTGCCCTACGCGGTACGTGAGGTAGATCAAATTGGCATCCTCTGTAAGGTATGAAAACATCGCATCTCGAAGATCGCATTTATCCCAGCCATGCATCAAGTTAAGCAATTGTTCCTGTTCTAATATTGTATAGGAAGTACATATATGCTCGTACATGCTGTACATATAGACATGGATAGTCTATGCTTTATGGATTGCATCTAGGTTATTTCTTTTTAAAAAAAGGCAAAACAGGAGTGCGTATGGATTTGTCTTATGGCTGAATGTTGCGTTGCACTCCTGCACAAGTGCAAGTGCATGAGACCATACCTAGCACACTTTGCGGCCCGCATGCTGCATCGCCAAGGTTGTCGTGCCAAACCACGACTACGATCGCGTGTCACCATTGGCTCGCATGCCAACGCACTCACCCGGGCTTTTGCCAGTGCGCTGCTAGTAGGTCTAGGCGTTCAGCCGAGACTCGCAGTCGAACAGAACAACCTCTAGCAGCAACGCACATAAAAAAGGAAATTTTCTTGTGTGTTTATTGTCATGAAGAGCACGTGAGCTTCCTTTTCTAGTTTTGTCTGACACCAGCACGGCACACAAGGCTTAGCCGTGCACAGTAAGATTACGGAGCCATAATCCCACTTAAATACGGCCTGAACGCCGACATGCAACCATGGCCATCTCCGGCAAGCAGCATGCACGCTTTCTTGTCGTCTACGGTCCTGCAGGCTTCGCAACCCAAATTATGAATTGAAGACGCCGTGAACCAAAGTTGCTCTCACCCACAGCTTGCATGCCACTATTACTTCCGTGTTGGTCGCATTAAAATCCGAGATATCAGAAACAAACCAGAAAATAAGAAAGGGCTCTTTAAATCTGAAATTTATATATAAGCCCATGATTCTAGCAGAATCAAACTATATGTACTAAATATATTCTAGCAGAATAGTTCATATACTTTCTGGTTTTAGGGTGTTTATGAATTGAAAACCCCAATTTTTAGTTTTTATAACTATTTGTCTAAATAATTAACCTAGATCCTCTATTGATGCATGTTTACTGTACCCTCTTATATTTTGAATTGAATATATAAGAGGTTGTATACAATATTAAAATCTGCAGTTTAATTGATGTTTTGCCAAGCTTTATTTTTTTGAATTGATAGTAGATTAATTCTAAAAATATTTCTATGCTTTGAATTTAATAATTCTAAAAAATGCTAGTGCAACCTCATCATGTATACCATGTATTTGCAAGAGTAAATTTTTTGAATGATTACACTAGAAACATGGTATAAGGTATATGGGTTCTCTAAATCCTGAAGACCTTAGACTTATCATCTTTGAGAGGCTCATATTTATTTTTTCCTAGCATAATGAATTTTTGGGATAACTGAATGGTTGGTATTAATTCTGAAAATTAGCATGTACCATAATTAGACCCTGAAAATGCTAGGATGCTTCTAAGAATATTTTGAATAACCGTCCACTACCTTTTTGCACGTTACTAGTTGTTTACATGTAGTAAACTTACATACACATGGTCCAAGTTATGTTAATATGCACCCCTTAAAAGAAGAAGAAATATCCTAGAATTACTCTGAATAGAAGAATTATTTGTTGCGGTCCTTATTAAATCCATGTAGGATATGTGCTACCATTGAAGTGTAGTGAACTCAGGATATACATTTCCTAATTATTCTCTAGAATGAGTATACGGCCGAGAGAAATAACAAATGTATTGCGGGACTCAAGAAAAATCCCAAATTATGATTAGAGAATATCATATTGCATTGAAAGTCGAATTTTCAAGCTCGTATGCCTATAGATTGAGGTATAATGTTGCTCAATAAACAATAGCTCGAAGCTTTGTATTAAGACAAGATGGTAAATAAGATTTCATCAATGTATATTCTCCAAGAAATGTTTCATGTGTATAGAATATCAAAGAGCAATGTAACACATGAAGTATTTGAATTTACCATTAGAAATTATTCAAATAGAAAATTGAGTTGGAATTTTTAGAAAGCTTCACAAACTAGGATATTGTCTGTTACAATAACTTTGAAGATGTGGCTTGCATATGTTACACCCCTTGAAGGCTTGTGACTATATATTATAACTATTGAATAAAGCCTGAAGCTACCGCCTGTCATGTATAAAAGTTAAGACATGCGAGAACGGATATTATTTAGAATATTTAACTGTTTTCTTGAAGAAAACTTAAATCATATGCTTATAGATTTGGGCTTTTGAAATTCATATCCTGAAGTATTGATAGTAGTGGTGGTGGTGCTTTAAGTTTTAAATTCCCGTTGAATTAAGTGGATTATGTAAACTCGTAGAAGAGTTAATGGTTACTTTATTAGCTTAAAGACTAATATAAAGTTCTTAGTTGCAATTTTTACTTACGATAATATATGTTAATCTTGCATGGAATGAATTAGATTTATATGTTTTACATATAAACAATTGCCTATCTAAACAAATTTTGCATTAATTTTATCCACAAAGAAGCCTCAATTAACCATGAAGGTTATAGTTCTTTGTGCACTACTACCATGTAGGTAGAAAGGAAACCGAATTTCTAGAAGCACATGAACAATTGAACTATACTTGCATATTAACTAAACTTAGAAGGCTAAATTTAGTCAAGAAATAGTATAATCCATAAACTAAACTAAGTATTTAATACTTCATCCCAAAATCTAGAAAATTAAGTCCTACCCTGAATATGTTGTACACTGAATAGTGAACTAGATATGTGAATTTCATGCCAGAAGCAATGAATACCAGAAGTATGATTGGATTCTATGGAACATTAGAAATGATTAGTCATAGATGATGCATGTAGCATATTACTACTTGAAGTAACTATGGCATGAAAAGGGGGAGGAATTTTGGGTAAATGCATAAGAAAATATGGGTAATATATATTTAATAGGCATAGCCTTCCTAAATCTATCTTTTAGTGCATGTATCAGGACTTGAAGTCCTAGCTGCGTCCCTTCCGGTCAAATTAACTTTCTCTACATTGCACTAATTGCAAGTAAGCTTGTAGCTTTGCATTTTGTTATCTATTACGTTGGATTGAATACCAACATTCCACATTACACATGAATGTGTATTACTATGTTGTGCTCTCGTCGAGCTGCAACTATATCCACTCCTACACGAATATTAGTATAGCATATAAATTTGTAGCTAGTAGCTTTCTTTGTATTTCCCTCATAATTACATTAGCTAGATAGTATGCTATGTCTATATAGTTCTCATTGAACTAAGGAATATTTTGCTTTCATTGCATCGCACGCATAAGCAATAGATTGGTCTAGAGCCAAGTAGCCTAAGATCAGGGGGTTGGTTAATCTAAAAGGGTCAATCTAAAATTGGCTAAATGGAGAAGTGACCCACTTGAATGGGCTGAATTATAGTGAAAATTGAGTTAATAGATAAAACACTTAATGATGATTTGGGATTCATGAAGAAAAGACATTTGGTTAGAAAATTATAGAAGAAATTTCATGTAATTTTGAATGTTGCGTATTTATACATTTGAAATATATGGTCCATTTTTTATGTATGAGTACTTGGATCAATTTTTTGGCTAAACAATAAAGAAGCTAGACAATGAAATAGTTATTTAAACTACGATACGTGCAAATCAGGGGAGAACATCCCTGAGTTTGTGAGGATGTTGAACATTCTTAAGTGCACTTTATATATTCTAGCTCGCTGCATGTAATGTATAATAAACCCTCGTGTTTAAATATGTGCATGAATATTTCCCATAAAACTTCATCATAGCATACATGAATGGGCATCCACTTGTAGTTGGAGATACATGAATTTTAACTATTTTAAGCCCATGATAGGGGATATCTTTTGAAGTATGCTATTAAAGATTTAATATTGGCATTAGGGGAGAGAAAGCCTATTTTGAATGCCAAATATTATTTTCACGGAAGAAAATTGATCTAAAGAAAATATTCCTCGAAGCAGGAATAATATCATGCACTAAATCAAACAATAGTTTGATCAATGCTCTTGTGAAGCATGAAGTGGAGCATATGCCAAATATTTTTGAAAAATGAGAGGAGTAACTTGAAGTTACAAACCAGAAGCTGTGTTTACTAGTAGTAAACTAAATGTTGTATACTATGAAGCTAAAATCTACGAGGATGCCTATGGGTTCTAGTTTAGTGTACACTTGTCAAATGAAATAAGAACAAACTCCTCCATTCTTATTATGAAGAGAACACCTCATGAAGAAGGTTAAGCACCTCATAAAGAGGATCATCATGAAGATGAAATCCAATACACTAAGTTCGCGCATCATTAGTGTTGGGTATGCGGAACAACAAATTATTATCTCTTGTTTAGGAAATAACAAAGAGACAAAATAATTTCATATTATGAGAATATATTGGGAGAAAACAATAGTTATCGACAACGCTACCTCTATAATTGTAAATATTTCTCTTATGAGAACCCGGATCCAAAAAATAAAGTACATGGCAAAGTCGCCTGTCGTGATTATATCGTGTCAATGAAGAAAGCAATTGAGATTGAATCTCCTACTAAGAAGAAATTAATGCTCTGCTATATCTCTGGCAAATGAAATGAATGAATATGAAATATGCAGTTAAATGGATTATGAAGATCCATATAGTTCCTAGAGAATATAATCGCAACATATGGAAATTAAATCTCATACCAAGTATTAAGAAGTCTAAGGTATAATATATTCCTGAATGAATATTGAAGTCTCAAGAAGAACATGTTCTAGAAGGAATAGTCATTGAATGACTTTGTAATGAATAACACTATCTCCTTGTGTATATCACATAATAATTTCACATGTAGAGAATATATCTCATAGAAGAGAAATATTATTCAATAAGAATGAGAACATCCTTGAAGGATTTACCAGTCGATTCTTAAATAAACACCAGTAATGCCTAAAGTGAATGTAGACCCGAGAGAATAAAAATGAGGAATTCGAAACACCACGAAGGTGTTATACAAACACTCAGAAAAGTGTATATTGTAAAGCTAGCAATGAAGTGATGATATCCTATAAATACCATAGAAGGTATAAGAATAGTGATGATTTTGGCAATTGAATTATTCCCTAAATGTCAAATATGAGATTGGATTTATTATTTAGTGGTATAATCAAAATCCCGAAGATTTGTATGACATACAATTTGAAAATCCACTAAGTAAGAACAATAAGTATTCAAGCTCTAGTATGAGTTTAATGCACTATCTAGAAGATATTGAATATTGTAACTTATTTATCCTCAAAATCCTCTGAAAGGATTTATTATCATGAAGGATAAATTTTATTTGTTTTGCACAACTAATAAGTGGTCATTTATGCATGAAGCATATTGCTCTAGTTTACTCTATTATAATTCATAGAAGAATTATTAGCCAACTTTTTAAAAGATATAGTATTATGGTACTGCATACCATTAATTAAGCACACATTTGTGAGAAGTGTGATTTTAACAACAAATTCAAAGGATGGCTTTATGAGGGGGAGCAATTTGAGTAAATCTACCTTGAAGGTAATTAAAACCACTAGAATTACAAAGATCATGTAGATCATATTTGTTAAAACATTGAAATTTATGCATGGATCATGAAGATAAATATCTATTCATGAAGAATATAATATCCTGAAGAATACGTAACCAAGAAGGTTAAATGTTGTACTCTTTTTTTCTATGTGAGTTTTTACTTGGAGGTTTCTTACGCAAGGTTTTTAATGAGACAACATGTGCAATGCAATTAACGAATGCGATGTACTATTTTCTCTAAGAACCATTTTTTCCCACTGGATTTTCGGATGGATTTTTAATGAGGCATGTGCATATCTGTTAATCGCCCAAGGGGGAGTGTTGTAAAACATACTGACTCTATCCTAAAAGAAAAGGAGAAGGAGAAATCCTAATCCTAATCTCACTACTACAGAATGGACTTGTTGTCCCGGGCGGTAACAGCCTTTAGTCCCGGTTACCGCGCCGGGACAACGATCCCGGGACTAAAGGTGGAACCTTCAGTCCCGGGTCATCGAGCCGGGACTAAAGAGGGACCTTTAGTCCCGGTTGGTAACACCAACCGGGACTAAAGGCCCTCCAACCGAGCGAACCTGGCGCATCCTTTAGTCCCGGTTGGTAACACCAACCGGGACTAACGGTTCACCCTTTAGTCCCGGTTGGTAACCCCAACCGGGACTAAAGGTTCCTTTTCTTTTTCTTTTTTTTTGTTTAATTTGTTTTCAGTTCAGTTATACGTATTTGTTTAATATATAATATGTTTTTATGTACGTATTCTACGCTGCTAATATAAATACACGCATGCGTATAATTACATCTAATTCTCATCTTGAGCATTATTATATTCGAATAAAGTATGAAACTAGATATATTATAGATATATATATATGTATATATACAACACTTTCATAATCTTGTTCTCGAAAATAACGATATCAATAAACATTTAATTTACATCATTTATTCCTTAAGATCAAAGTAGAACTCGCCGTTGGGATTTAGCACTTTTTCTAGAAGATATCCTGCTATTGACTCTTGAACTGCTTTCAGATGGTCTTTTTGCATGACCCTTCGTTTCAACCATTCAGTCTTGCATTTGAAATAAAAGGAAAAGTATTAATACACATATGTATATATATTCATTTAAAAATAAATAAAAATTGATATATACGTACTCTGAGGACATCTTTAGGAGTTCTTCTTATGTGCGCAGTGATAAATTCACAAACGTAGTATCCACACAAGTTATTACCTGGTTCCTGCCGCAAACACCACTGTACGAGAAGAAGATTATTCTCATCATCTCACACGTAAATTGAAGTACGATATAGTAATTAAACACGTGGAGAAGAGTATATAGTACAACTTACTGGTATTTCAACTACATTAAGTGGTGCCTTGCAATCCTTACGATGTTGCCGAATAAACTCTTTCCAAACCCTGTGCGACCAATAATGTACGATCGTTAATAAATTATGGCAAAGTCTATTCAATAATAGTTGTGCGCGAGAGATCGAAATTACCCCTGTATAATGTCTATCATATCTTGGTATAGTGCCCGTTCTTTTCTCAACGAGTCAAAGATTAGTAACCGACTTGAGTTTAACTCAATGACAATGAGTATCCAGTGAAAACTGCATTGGTTTATACACACACGTACATGCATATAAGTTGTATTGATATTACATAAAATGTGTAGACTACATTATTATTAACACTTACTCAAAGTTGTACGGGAAAAGTATTGTTGTCTTGTCGTGCTGCTTCACGAAGAACATCATGATATTCTCCTGTGCTTCAGATACCCATCGCTCCTTGACAATAATACCGGTTTTGAATACGATATAAGGATCAATGAAGCCAACACTGGTGTCTTGTATTCTTTGGAGCTCTGACATCTAGAATCTGTATATAAATATAAGTTACATGTGAGGATAATTATATACACGTACGCATGGAAGTGAGTTTATTAAATAAAAGTAAGAATCACTTACAAACAAAAGGAGCTAATGATTGATTTGTCCAGAGCGTCCATGTGGTATAGTTGATGCAATTCTTCGAAACTAATATGTAAGATGTCATCGCCACGGAAGTAATGATAGTCTCTAAATCTGACAAAGATCCACTGCTCACCCCTGCCACACGCCTGCATGTACCACTTGTTGAGCAAGTACATTTGCGTACCCAATTCATTCAGAGCCGCAGGGTTGTACAGACTTTTGCTATATTTATAAGTCTTCCAGGTATCAACTTCCAGGTTCTGGATTGGAGCTTTGCCCGTCAATTGATCCAAGGTTAAACCAGTATCTTGAAAAAAAGCATTAAGGGCTTGAACCGACACTTCTCCAGAGTTGTCTGGTTGATAGACTTCTATGTTGGAACCATATTGATTAGCAACAACAAGATTTTGCATTGGTTGCTTCTGTTGTCCGAGCTGTGGGACATCCTTCCCTGATGCTCTTTTCCTTTTCTTATCTGCATCATGTGACTTCACGAGGGAGCGGTCATAGTCTGATAGTGGCGAAGGCTTACGAAGTTCAATCATCTTTTTCTTGTGAGCTTCGACCTTCTGCCTCAGCTCCTCTCGTGGTAGGTAAAAGTACGGCTTCTCCTTAAGCTTCGCTTGACTCTTCTTTTTGGTATCTATAAAAAAATCTTTCACTTTTTTGTCTTCTTCAGCTGCTATTTGCTCATCAGTTTTTTCAGAAAGTATTTCTTGAGAAATAACTCTTTTTCTCGGGGTCTTCTTTGCCGCCGGGACCTTAGATGTCTTTGTAGTGCGTCGCTGTGGAGGGGGTGGGGGCGGTGTTGGAGACCGGCGTGGAGGCGATGTGGCCGGTGTTGGTGGAGACCGGCGTGGAGGCGTTGGAGATCGTTGTGGAGGCGGTGGGGCCGGTGTAGGAGTTGGAGATCATCGTGGAGGCGATGGGGCCGGTGTAGGAGTTGGCGATCGCCGTGGGGATGAAGTCGTCTCGCCCCCCGCGACGCTGTGATGAGATGGGGAATGAATGATTAGGCTAGGCTGGGGGGAGACCCTGCTACAAAAACAAGTTGTGTGTCAATTATTTTTTAAGCCAATAGAAAATTAATGGAAAATAATATTTCATTCACTTTCATTCGTACCTAGGGTGAGGTAGGGGAAGCGGTGGCGCCCCAGGAATGATGATGAAGCGTTTGTGCCATTGAATAAATGTCTTTTCTGCTTCCCCTAGTGTCTTCTCCCTATCACCGCCTTCAATGTCAAGAGGAACATTGCTGTAACCTTTGAGCACTCTATCGACCGAGACGCTAGCATATCCAGGTTGAATAACTGACCCATGGATTCTTGGTGTCTTCGTTCGGTCTATTGGAGATACAACCCCGACAGCCACCATGATTGATGCATTATTACCATCTGGAATGTGCAGCTCACATGTTGTTAGAGGCTCAGTAATGTCATCAACAGGGAAGCGCAACCCAGCGTCGTCTTGAATAACTGGCAGCTCCGTAGAAGCACAACTACTTTTCATCTGACCAACGGGGCTAATGGTGACTCCCGGCGTTGATTGCGATTGCATTTGACTCATTGCTAGCTGCACTTGCCTCTTGATCTCCTCCTGCATTCTTGCCTCAAGAGATTTTTCTCGTTCACGTGATTCAAGCAATGCTTGTCGTGACTCGTCAACAAATTGCTCCAATGCACGGATTCGTTCTGCCTCCTCATCCTTCTTTCTTTGGCGGCTTCTGTAGGTATCCTTGTCTGTTGGGAATGCGTGTAGCCACGGAACCGCCCCATAGCCTCTTGTTCGACCACCGTGTTCGGGATTCTCTAGTGCATATGTCAATTCATCCTTCTCTCTGTTGGGCTTGAAAACACCACTATCAGCTTCTTCCCTAGCACGAGCTAGTCTCTGTGTTGCTCTCTCAATTTTTTGGCCAAAAATTAGCTTGCCAGTGTCTAGGTCTAGGCTTCCCCCATGAGCGTAGAACCAATTCTTCGCGCGTTGAGGCCAGTTCTTCTCTATTGTTTCAGGTATGATTCCCTTGGCAGTAATCTCTGCTTCTAGGTTCTACCACTTGGGAATAGCACTCTTATAACCACCTGATCCCATGCGATGATGGTATTGCTTCTGTCGGGCATTCTGCCGATTCCTCATCACACGTTCCTCACTGTCTTGGGATGTCTTGTATTCTACAAAGGCATCCCAATGGGACTCCAACTTGACAAACGCCTTAGCATTGAAATTCGGCGTAGCATTCTTCAAGATAAACTTTTTATACAATGTCTTCTTCCAACTCTGGAACAATGTTGCCATCTTCTTCATTGTCCAATCCCTCACTAGCTCCTTCAAAGCATCATCTGCTTGTAATGTGAAATGTTGAGTGATATCACTCCAAGCTAGGTTCTTGTCACGATCAGATACAAAACTAACATTAGGAGCGGATATCTTCTGCTTCCATTCACGAGCACTAACTGGGATCCTATCCCTTACAACGAACCCACATTGATTGACATATGTCTGAGCATGTGGTCCCAATGGTTTGCCGGTGTCGGTGTCGAATTCTGATATTATGAAACGGCCCTCTAATGCCTTTTTTGGCCCTCGGACTTTCCTACTTTTGTTGGTGGTTGATGTAGATCCAGAGACCGGCTACATGAGTACAAACACAACGATTAACAACAAATATACGTACGCATGCATCTATAAGAGATGATAGATAATCGAATATACCTCGCCAGTATTTTCTTGCGCGACAATTTGTTGATCTTCAACCACCGGCATATTCAGGATATCCTCATAATCAGCAAAGTACTGACTCGTGTCATCTACATCCACATTGGTGCCGGTGTTGATAATATCCGCCATTATGTCATCACTCAAGTTATCATTCGGAGCAGCCATTTGTATCTTCAAGATAACACATAGATAGAATTACTATGGTACATAATATAAGTACATGTGATAACACATATAGAATTACTAAATCCAATTAAATATAATAACACATAATATTTCATCAACATGGAAATAAGTACATGTATATATATACACATAGAATGATACAATATATTTTCTCTCTCTCTCAACACATAGAAATAAGTGCATATGTCGATCTATATCTCTAGATATGCATGTGATACACATAGAATGTCTCTCTAGATACAATTTTCTCTCTCTCAACACATGAAAATAAGTACATGTATATATACATATAGAAATAATTAAGTACATATGTATACATATAGAATCTATCTCTAGATATAATATATATAGAGAGATAGAATATATAATTACTAAATCCAATTAAATAAATCTAACATGAAATTAGATAAACTAGTAAGATAATACATTTTAATCTAACATATATCAAAAACTATAATAAAAAACTATCTAAAAAAAACTATCTAAATAAAATACTAATTAAATTTTAATACATTTAAATCTAATATATCAAAAACTATCTAAAAATAACTAAAAAACTAACAATAAACTACATGTACTTATTTTAATCTAACATACAGCCGAGACTTTGTAAAAAAAAATCTAAAAAAAGCCGACCGAGAGCAGCGCAGATCATATCGAGTTCGATCGACGGAGGCCGTACGCCGTGGGCGCGCGGGAAGCGTCGGCGACGGAAGGTGGGGTCGGGTGCGGCGGCGGAGACGGGATGCGGCGATGTAGGCCTGGAGAATGGCGCGGCCAGGCGGGGGTAGACGACGACGGCGGCGCGGCAGAGACGAGCTCGACGACGGCGGATGGCGCGGCCAGGCGGGCGGCTGAGCGACGGAGGCGAGATCGAAGATGAACAGAACAGACGTTCGATATATATAGCCTGCGACCCTTTAGTCTCGGCTGGCAACACGAGCCGGGACTAAAGGACATTTAGTCCCGGCTGGTAATACCAACCGGGACTAAAGGTCCAACCCTTTAGTCCCGGTTGGTCTTACCAGCCGGGACTAAATGTCCTTTAGTCCCGGCTCGTGTTGCCAGCCGGGACTAAAGGTATTTTTTGGCGGGCACCTAAATTGCCGCCCACCCTTTAGTCCCGGTTCTTGGTCTGGGCCGGGACTGAAGCCCTGAAAAATTTGCCAACCCGCCAGCGTAATTGGAAAGGCCTGGGATTTTGTTTTTGTTTAATACTAGGTTAATCAATTAATTCCATAGCAACTTCAATACTTTGCAATATTTATTTTAAAAAATACTATTGATTAACTAATTACGCATTGTAAATAGGAAAATTTTGTAACCTAAAGTTTTTAATTTCTTTTATGAATATAGAATATAAATGTTACTAATACTAAGTATTTTGTTAATGCAAAAATATATTTCTAACTTAAAATTAATAAAACTAATATTATTCGATAGGAAATTTATTATCACATTATTGTAACGTCAATGTTTCAATTTTTTCTCGGTTTTTGACCAAAATTGACAGGAATTTTTTGTTGAACCTATAAAAATAGAGAAAATGTAGTATTTTTTATTCTACAACTTTCTCAAATGAAAAAATGGCCTATATAAGGATTGTATATATTGATGAGCTTAACAAACTCGGTATTCAAAACTTTTCAATTTGAGACAATCTAGGGTCCCGAAAACTAGTTTGTAGGCGTCGAAATTTAAAAATCACAAATTTGAACCGTCCAAACTTTCTCAAATGGAAAGTTGACCAAAACAACAATTGTAGATCTTTTTGAGTTTAACAAACCTGGTATTCAAAACTTTTCAATTTGAAGTCATTTAGAGTTCATAATACTAGAGTCAAAGTGTTGTTTTTTTATTTGACCAAATTTGACTTGGTCAAACTTGCTCAAATGAGACACTAAATGACCTCAGATGAAAAAACTCTGAATACCAAGTTTGATCATCTCAGAAAGATCTACAATTGTTACATAGCTCATTTTCCTATTTGAGAAATTTTTTTCAAACACTAGTGACAACTTCTTGAATCTCATATATACTTTCTAAAACTATGTCACACACTTGTGAAATTTGAACTACATTTTGTTCAAGCTTTCTCAAATGAAAAAATGGCCTATATAAGGATTGTATATATTGATGAGCTTAACAAACTCGGTATTCAAAACTTTTCAATTTGAGACAATCTAGGGTCCCGAAAACTAGTTTGTAGGCGTCGAAATTTAAAAATCACAAATTTGAACCGTCCAAACTTTCTCAAATGGAAAGTTGACCAAAACAACAATTGTAGATCTTTTTGAGTTTAACAAACTTGGTATTCAAAACTTTTCAATTTGAAGTCATTTAGAGTTCATAATACTAGAGTCAAAGTGTTGTTTTTTTATTTGACCAAATTTGACTTGGTCAAACTTGCTCAAATGAGACACTAAATGACCTCAGATGAAAAAACTCTGAATACCAAGTTTGATCATCTCAGAAAGATCTACAATTGTTACATAGCTCATTTTCCTATTTGAGAAATTTTTATCAAACACTAGTGACAACTTCTTGAATCTCATATATACTTTCTAAAACTATGTCACACACTTGTGAAATTTGAACTACATTTTGTTCAAGCTTTCTCAAATGAAAAAATGGCCTATATAAGGATTGTATATATTGATGAGCTTAACAAACTCGGTATTCAAAACTTTTCAATTTGAGACAATCTAGGGTCCCGAAAACTAGTTTGTAGGCGTCGAAATTTAAAAATGACAAATTTGAACCATCCAAACTTTCTCAAATGGAAAGTTGACCAAAACAACAATTGTAGATCTTTTTGAGTTTAACAAACTTGGTATTCAAAACTTTTCAATTTGAAGTCATTTAGAGTTCATAATACTAGAGTCAAAGTCATAACATATTACATAATATCCGTCTCTAAAACATAATATATTAAACATGCATCGTTGTATCATGCGGGCACAACAGTGAATTTCTTCTTGACGTATGACCCTTGGTTATGATCTTGTCGTAACCATGGAGTGTCTTCATCATTTAACATGATGCTTAGATCTTTCTTCACTATGAAGGGTGGAATTCGGATATTTCTTTCGTAATCTTCTGACATGTCTGACTTGTCTTCAATTCCCACTATATTTATTTTCCCAGAAAGAATTATGTGGCGCTTTGGCTCATTGATCATTGAGTTGATGTCTTCGTTTTTTCCTCTCTTTGATTTTGTAGACATGTCTTTCACATAGAACACCTGACTCACATCGGCAGCAAGGACGAATGGTTCCTCTTTGTACCCAATATTGTTGAGGTCCACTGTTGTCATTCCATACTCTTTGTCAACTGTTACCCCTCCTCCGGTCAGCTTCACCCATTGGCACCGGAACAAAGGGACTTTAAAATTAGGTGCGTAGTCTAGTTCCCATATCTCTTCTATGCAGCCATAATATGTTTGTATATTCCCATTTGGATCTGTTCCATCTATGCGAACACCACTATTTTGATTGGTGCTCCTTTTATCTTGGGCAACTGTGTAAAATGTATTCCCATTTATCTCGTACCCTTGGTACGTGAGGATATGCCACGATGGCTGCCTAGCCAACAAATACAGTTGCTCATCAATATTGTCATCGCCTTGACATTCTTTTCGCAACCAACCACTAAAACTTTCCATGTGCTGACGCCTAATCCAAGCTTCAGTCTTCCCTGAAAATTTAGATCGTAAGAACTCCTTATGTATCTCGATGTACGGATGCACCAATGACGAGTTCTGAAGAACTGTGTAGTGTGCTTTATTGAAATAATCGTCTTCCATGCCGATATATGTTTTCTTCCCTAAAGTTCCTTTACCACTGAGTCGCCCCTCGTGTCGTGATTCGGGAACACCAATCGGGGCAAGGTCAGGAATAAAGTCAACACAGAACTCAATGACCTCCTCTGTTCCATAGCCCTGGGCGATGCTTCCTTCAGGCTTAGAACAGACTTTCACATATTTCTTCAAGACTCCCATAAACCTCTCGAAGGGAAACATGTTATGTAAGAACACAGGTCCAAGAATACTAATCTCCTTCACCAAATGAACTAGGATGTGTGTCATGATATTAAAGAAGGATGGAGGGAACACCAACTCAAAGCTGACAAGACATTGAACCACATCATTCTGTAGAGTAGCTAGTTCCACTGGATTGATTGCCTTCTGAGAAATTGCATTGAGGAATGCACATAGCTTCACGGTGGCTAGACGTACATGTGGAGGTAGAATTCCTCTTAAAGCAACTGGAAGCAATTGCGTCATAAGCACGTGGCAGTCATGGGACTTTAAGTTTAGGAATTTCTTATCTGGCACATTTATTATACCCTTTATATTGGAGGAGAATCCCGATGGGACCTTGATGCTGCTTAGACATTCGAACATGTTGTCCCTCTCTTCTTTGCTAAGCGTGTAGCTAGCAGGACTTAAGTAATGACGTCCATCATCTGTCTTCTCTGGATGAAGATTGTCTCGTTCTTTCATGCCCTGCAAGTCCTGGCGTGCTTCAAGTGAATCCTTTGGCTTCCCGTACACACCCATGAATCCTAACAGGTTCACACAAAGATTCTTTGTTAGGTGCATCATGTCGATTGCGTGGCGGACCTCTAGGACTTGCCAATAGGGTAGCTCCCAAAAGATGGACTTCTTCTTCCACATGGGTGCGTGTCCCTTAGCATCTTTGGGAACAGATTCACTGCCTTGTCCCTTTCCAAATACTACTTTCACATCCTTGACCATTGCGAGTACATCTTCCCCGGTTCGGTTATAAGGCTTCTTCCGATGGTCTGGCTTACCTTTAAAATGCTTCCCTTTCTTTCTTACTTGGTGATTCAACGGAAGGAATCGACGATGGCCAAGGTACATGACCTTTCGACATCTTTTCAAATATATACTGTCAAGGTCATCAAAACAATGTGTGCATGCATTATATCCTTTGTTTGTCTGACCTGAAAGATTACTTAAAGCAGGCCAATCATTGATTGTTATGAACAACATTGCTCGTAGGTCAAAGTGTTCTTGTTTGTACTCATCCCAGACACGTACACCTGGTTTGTTCCATAAAACTAGAAGTTCTTCAACTAATGGCTTCAGATAGACATCAATATCGTTGCCAGGTTGCCTCGGACCTTGGATGAGGATCGGCATCATAATGAACTTCCGCTTCATACATAACCATGGAGGAAGGTTGTAGATACATAGAGTAACTGGCCAAGTGCTATGACTAGTGCTCTGCTCTCCAAAAGGATTCATACCATCTGTACTTAAGGCGAACCTTAAGTTTCTAGCCTCATTTGCAAACTCTGGAAATTCCCTGTCTATCGCTCTCCACTGGGACCCATCAGCTGGGTGTCTCAGCATATTGTCTACCTTACGGTCTTCTTTATACCACCGCAACAACTTTGCATGATCTTTATTTCTGAACAAACGTTTTAAGCGTGGTATTATAGGAGCATACCACATAACCTTGGCAGGGATTTTCTTTCTAGGACGTTGTTCACCCTCGACGTCACTAGGATCATCGCGCCTGATCTTATACCGCGATGCTTTACATACCGGGCATTCATCCAAATTCTCGTATTCATTGCCATGGTAGAGGATGCAGTCATTAGGACATGCATGTATCTTCTGGATTTTTAATCCCAATGGGCAGACAACCTTTTTTGCTTCGTACGTAGTGGTGGGCAATTCATTTGGCTTCGGAAGCATCTTCTTTATGAGGTTCAATAAATTCCCAAATGCCTTGTCGGATATACCATTCTTTGCCTTCCATTGTAGCAATTCCAGTGTTGTACCCAGCTTTTTTTGCCCCTCTTCGGCCGTCGGGTATAGCAACTTCCTATGATCCTCAAGCATGCGCTCGAACTTAACTTTCTCTTTTTCACTTTCCCATTCTTGTTGTGCATCACGAATGGCATCACCAAGAGCATCACCGAGATCATCTTCTACCGCTACCTCTTCTTCATCTCCCCCCATTGTAGTATCATCAAAGGCACCATACTGAGCAATAATGTCATCAATGTCTAAATCTTCTCCTTCACCTTCTTCCATCATGACCCCGCTTTCTCCATGCTTAGTCCAACATATATAGTTTGACATGAAACCTGACTTAAGCAAATGTGAATGAAGACTCATTGAGCTTGAATATTCTTTTAAATTCTTACATAGGGCACATGGACAGCACATGAAACCATCCCGCTTATTTGCCTCGGCCACACCTAAGAAATAGTGCAAGCCCTCAATAAAGTCTTGGGAGCGGCGATCGGCATTGTACATCCAATGGCGTGACATAATCTGTATTACACGATAAATTATGAAAACCTTGAACATAATTTAGTATTTTATTACACAATATAAATGACACACACACGATTGATTAATTAACTAAGTCTGGCTACAACGTAAGCAATCCCAACTATCACTAAACAAACTAAAACTACAATGCACTTCAGTAACATAATTATTTCGTGATCGTACGCAACTAAAACAGACAAATCATTCTTCTGTTGAATATCAATAAGCTTCTCCTGCTGGCTCACTACCTCATCAGCAGCAGCCGCTACCTCAAGCGCACCCAAATTCTGCACGTATGTAGCATAATCTTCCTCCCAGTACCAACCATCGCATCCATTGCCCTCCCACTGTAATTAAAGCCAAAAAATATTTAGTCAAAAATATTCAAGAAAAGCAGGTCAATTAGCCATAAAGATAAAATGCGTAAGAAACTCACATCGCGATCCGGGCACTTGTAGAAAACACGGCCCTTGTTGGGTCCCTGTCTCTTGACTCGGTACTCCATCACAATCTTCTGCTTACACTTGCCGCAGATAATGAGAGGGAGTTCTGGCCTCAGTCGTTTCGCAACCGAACAAGAGGCCGATGATCCGGTACCAGTTGTCATCTACTTTCTATACTTATTTTTGCAAACTAGTGTAAATTTCATATTTTCTAAAATGATATATTTAAACAAAACTAGTACGGATTTCACATGTTTCAATAAATAACCACCCGTACTAGTTGACCTTGCTTACGTGATTATCTCGGCCAACATTTCTCCACCGGACGGCACCGTACTTGGCCAAGGAAGAGCTCCGATTCTACGAGAAAGGGAACACGGTCTTCCACGACCGTTGCAGCTCTCCCTCGTAGCATCAAAGTTCCTCCTTGACGTCCGTTACCGCTCGGCAGAGAACATGTTGGCCGAGCTGAACACGGTCCGCAAGTTCAACTAGTACGGATTTTCTATAATTTTCTAACTATTTACTAAGTTTTTCATTTCATGGAAAATTTAATTCTAAAAAAAGGCATGATTTCTAAGTAGTTCATTTCATGGAAAAAATAATTCTAAGTGACCTGCTCGATATCGGCGAGCTCGCGGACGTTTAGGTTGCCGAGGATAGTAACATTTGTAGATGACATTTGTAGGTCTGAAGTTATCAAATATCCATCAAATTATCGCTCAAAAACATGTTTCAATAAATAACCATCCGTACTAGTTGACCTTGCTTACGTGATCAACTCGGCGAGCATTTCTCCACCGGACGGCACCGTACTAGGCCAAGGAAGAGCTCCGATTCTACGAGAAAGGGAACACGGTCTTCCACGACCGTTGCCGCTCTCCCTCGTAGAATCAAAGCTCCTCCTTGACGTCCGTTACCGCTCGGCAGAGAACATGCTCGCCGACTTGAACACGGTCCGCAAGTTCAACTAGTACGGATTTTCTACAATTTTCTAAGTTTACATATAAAATCATACTAAAGTCCAACATATAAAGTTACACACTCATCTACATCGCAAAATGAGATAAGCTACTGATAAAACATAAGAGGATTAAGTTTGTTACCTCCAAAATCGAAGAGCAACACCAATGGAGGGGGAGAGAGCAAGAACAACAGCAAGCTGAAAAACAGAGGCAGTGAGTTTGAATGGAATGGCTCGGGCTCGAGGAGGAAGAAATAAGCTGAATTATAGGCCGGGATTATTAGTCCCGGTTAGGGGTCCAAACCGGGACTAAAGATTAATCTTTATTCCCGGGGCATCACCCAAACCGGGACTAAAAGCTTTAGTCCCGGCTGGTATTACCAGCCGGGACTAAAGGTTTACCTTTAGTCCCGGTTGGTAATACCAGCCGGGACTAAAGGCCCCTGCCCCACGGACGACCGTTGGGCAGGGACCTTTAGTCCCGGTTCGTATTACCAACCGGGACTAAAGGGTCCTTTAGTCCCGGGGGCAAAAAATACCGAGGCTAATGCCAAATTG
This sequence comes from Miscanthus floridulus, assembly GCF_019320115.1. Lineage (NCBI taxonomy): Eukaryota > Viridiplantae > Streptophyta > Magnoliopsida > Poales > Poaceae > Miscanthus > Miscanthus floridulus. Next base: position 114,778,801 of record NC_089589.1, on the reverse strand, counting down.
GGACATCGTTCTAAAGTCTGTTCTCTAGTAGTGTCTGTTTGTATGTGGGCTCTTACCAAAACTCTTAGACCTTGGCATGGCTATATATATGTGGGAGCTTTATGTTATAATCACCAATATTCAGAGAAATAAAGAATAGTCTCCTTTCATTTGCTGTGTTGATCATGAGAGATGGAGAGGAGAAGACCCTAACCGCTGGCAATATGTTTTATAACAGTATATACATATATTTGGGCTGTTTTTGCATTTGCATTTGCTACACAGAACATTTTTAGTTGGGGAGGCGGTTTTTGCATTTGCATAAAAGTACTTTTAGATATAATCGTCCATAGCAATCGACTTGTATTACGACACGTGATTTTTAACGTGCGTGCCTTTTATATGATTCAAACATGTTACCTCCGTGCCTTGCATGACTCCTCCGTGACGTAAAAAATGTTGTGTTTTATCAATGCCAAGAGAGGAGAGAGAATATCAGAGCATCGAGTAAAACCATTTGTGCGCGTCGATGCTGAAACCAAAAACAGACTACCCAGGTCATTTACTTTCCTCGATGCTGAAAGAATAAAAAAATATTTTTTTCAACCGGCCGTTGGTCCTGGCTGTTCCGCAGGCTGAGCAGTGAGCACACGGATGCGCACCCTATCGGAGTGTTCGGCTGGCTGGCTGACTTGATCCGTTTTTTTTTTATTCGCAGTAGTATTTTTCTCTCATAAAATTTCAGCATAAACAGTATTTTTCTATCTAAACAATGCCAGATTCATACCAGCCGAACACTCCCTAGTCGAAAAGGAAGGAGTTGGTACTGTATGATGTGGGTCCACCTAGCAGAAGCATCGATGCTGACACTGGGTGTATAGGAGACATGGCATTGGTATGAGCTGGCACATAGAGAGATTTTTTCAGCACCGACGACGCCGTGGCCAGTCTTACTAGCACGCGAAACAGTCACTCGTGATTAAGATAGTATGATATTCTTTTGTATTAATTTTCACAGTCTTTTGTTGAATATTAGTCCCCTAAACAAACTCAAATGGAAACCTGTTGGACTAAAAAGTTTTTTATTTTGTGGAGCACTACAACTTTTGTATAGGGCATATCACCACCAGAGGTCATTTAAAAATTCAAAAAATTGAATTTGAAATATAACATTATATTTGGCCAAATCAATAAGTAGACATTTTCGATCTCATTGAGATATACAGTTTTAATATAAAGTTTTTCCTCGTTTTGAAAAATTATGAATTTTTCTGGAGCACTATTTTCTACGGGCTGTCTATATGTTCTAGTAATGAATGCCACTGCAAGAGCAAAAATAATTATGGTATACAACTAATTGTCCGGCCCACTGCCTTTGCATATTGTGGGACCTTCGATAAGATTTTGATGTTGGAGACTAAAATGGACCTACCACCTAAAACACTCTTGGTGCCTTCATAGATTAGATATATAGAAGATTAATGCCTTGCTCATTAGACCTTGTTTAATAGAGTTCTAGCTCCAAAAAATGATTTTTGTTCTATACCAACACAAAATATATACGAGTGCCTTTAAAATGATTTTCCACTAAGCTCTAGCTTCCAGAGAGACGCTTGCTAATATAATTTTCTCTCTCCTTCCAAGCTCCTTCACAAGGGCCTACGCACTGTACATGGCCTAATGTGCTTTTCTTACCTACATTATGCTCTTCCTGTGAATGTAGGCATTGTTAGGATCCGACCAACTAAAGTTTACTACCGCTGTCCTCAAATATATGGAAATTTGAGTAATCCTAAGTCAAGCTGTCAAAAGTTGACCAACTTCAAAATTTTATTTAATATTTGTGACAATAAATGAGCATAAGCAGAAAAATTATGAAATATATTTTCACAATCCTTCTCTTTGATGATGTAGATATTGATACTTTTCTCTATAAAATAAAATTTAGTCAAATTTATTGAGATTGCCTGGGCTTGAAGTTGCGCCTTCTCAGTCTCATTCAGGATGAGGGGCAGCTGGCTTTCAGTTGGTTGTAGCCGGCTTATCAAGCCAAACATCAAACGGACCCTCAACTAATTTTTAGCACTACTATTAGGCCCCTTTGGCAGAGCTCCCTGAGTTAATTCTCTGCTGAATCTAGTAGGAGCTGTCTTAAACAGTTTTTTAGAGAGAAGTGATTCTCTGCTGATTCTTTGAAGTAGTTCTCTAAAATAAACTAAGAGACTGGGAGATAAAAAAGTAGCTTCTTCTGGTTCTGTGAAGTGATTCTCCATTGCGATGTTGAGAGTTTATGCTTAAGAATTAAAGAGAATCACTTTCAGGCATAGAATCACTTCTATCAGAGAATCAGCTTACTTAATTAGAGAATCAAAATCAGATGGAGCCCTACCAAACTGGCCCTAGTTTGATGGGATCCAAATAGAGTTAATAATATAACTTTCTATGTCCCCATGTAATTGATATTCTTGTATGCATAACCCTAATGAAGCTTAGCACGTAGCCTTATAAACTGTTTCGCTCATTTTTTCCTGCTTGCACTACTACAAAATTGATTTTAAAAGATAGCTCGTTTTATTAATAGAGGCAGTCAAAAGATGTGCCTGCCTCCCAAAATACTTGACGATATTAAGAGACAGACATTTTATTTTAGGTGACAACATAAAAATACCCATATCTATAAATCTATTTATTACTCTAAAAATAAGACCTATTTTCAAAGATGGACCTTCTAAAAGGCCCACCTCTGTTAATAAAGCGAAGGCCCGTAGTTGGCCCACTAACCAAACCTTAGCCTTTTTGAAAGAGCATGGCTTTGTTCGGCCTTATTAACCAAACCTTAGCCATTGGTCACGACTTTATTTGCGTCAATTTTCTAAGGAAAAAGTCCAATTTGTCTCGACTACCATGATAGTTCAATTTTGTTCCTTGAACTATAAAATCAGTTTTTAACTCCGCTTAATTATTAAATCTGTTTGTTCTTACATATTTGTGGTTTTGCTGATTTAGAGCCATGTTAGAGGAGTTAAATTTTGATATGTTATGATACAGAGACAAACCATAAATTATACAATTAAAAATTTACTTATACTAGTTAGTTGTACGATAGTGTTGCCTAAAATTATCATAAAAGTCAGACACATGAAATATAGGAGAAGTGCCATAATAAGCATTAGATCTTGTTGCGCAGTCATGTAGATGATTTGTGGCTTAAAGATTTAGTAAAAAATTACATAATCTATTCCATTCTGTGCACTTTGGAATCGAACTCCATAACGCATTTGTGGATTGTTGTGTAGTCACTGTAAGGAAAATGGACTATTGGCCCATTTAATTCGGAATTTGGTATTTGGTGAGCAACAAGATCAAATTGGACTGTGTAGCTCAGCTTGTTGAGTTCCTTGAGGTAGAACCTACCCATCTGGGTTCAAGTCCCCGACTTGACACGGGTGCTCGTATTTTTCTAGATTTATTCCAGGATTAAACGACATTTTTCTTTCAGTGGAAAGCGACGTGGCCCTCGACAGCGAGGCACCTATGGTGACTTCGTCAATATAGAGATTTGCCGCTCTAACTTAGTTCTTCTCGAAAGTGCTCAAAGGGGTAGGGTGCGCGTGCGTGCATTCATAGGGATAAGTGTGCGCTCGTGTATATAAGCGTCTGTGTGTGTAACTAGGTCTCGCAAAGTTGTTTTTAGAAGGCTCACCTCTAAAAATCAATTTTAGCCTCGCCTATATTTTAATAAGTGGATGGAAAGTCGAACCACCTCTAAAATGGCATTTCTAGAGGCAGTTTGGCTTGCCAACCTCTTCTGGAGGAGTTATTTTTATAAAGGTGGTTGAATTTCCAGCCATCTCTTGAAATAGATTTCTAGAGGCGGTTGGCAAATTGACCGGCTCTAAAAATAATTGGAGTACAGTAAAACTCATAACTTTTGCAAGTTAGATTGGATGAAGACAAAACTTTATAGTCACACTATAAAAGAGAGTTTTTTGTGGGGGCTATCCCTCTTTCATAACTGTTAGATCTTTACGTCGTGTCATATGAGCTTTTCATCGTCCAAGATCGTACTCTCCCTTATAAATAACCGTTAGATCTGGATGCCATGTCGTATGAGCCTTTAGTTATTCGAGATCTTGCATCATGTAATGTGTCCTAAAAAAAAACATCCCAACTCCGTCTCGATCACGTGTCATCACACCTAGCCCCACGCCCACGAAACTCAAGTCCGGAGGACATGGAATTCCTGTTTTTTTCTCGCGTCAAGCTGTCCGGTTTTGCTTTCCATGTAAATGTAAACACATGCCGTGTATAATAAACATAAAATAAAAATCCTAACAAGACTCGAACACGAACACGTACAGACGTCGCGGTAGAGTATTAACTCCCTCAAAACTTGCCAGCCCACGTGTAGCAACTTAACCGAGTGGCGTAATTTCAAAAAAAAGTTGTGTTCCTAATGCTGAGGTATACTGTAGCATGATAATACATACACTACTGGAATCTCGCTTTTTTCTGTGGGTGATAAATTTTTCTGTGTGTTTTTTTGGGTACGCACAGAAAAATTACGATTTTTCTGTCGGTTTCAAAATATCCCGACAGAAAAATACGAAAACCCACAGAAAAATCGTGACAATACACACACGGAAAAACTCAGCACTCACAGAAAAATACAATTTATTCTGTCGGTTCTTTAAAAACGCACAGAAAAAAAACATGTGCACACACAGAAAAATCCAAACCCTAACCCGCTAGCCGCCGTGCCCCCAAACACCCTCTCACGCACGCAGTAGACCGCGCCCCCTCCCTCACTCTCTCCTTTCAGCGCCGCGCCCCTCCCTCTGCGACTCAGCGCGGGGGCTCCTCCCCACCCCGAGCAGCGCCGCCACTCCTCCCTCTCCCTCTTCATCGATGCAGCCGGCGCGGCCCCTCTCCTTCACCCCCGACGCCGGATCTGTCTCCCTCTTCACCCTTCACCCGAGCAGCGCATCCGGATCCGTCGCCACCGTCGCCGACCGAGCAGATCCGCGCCCTCCCCCTTCTTCTCCCCCGTCGGCGCCCCTCCCCTCCCCCTTCTTCTTCCCCGGCAGGTGCCCCTCCCCTCCCCCTTCTTCACCCGGCCGGATCCGACCCTCCCTCTCTCGGATCCGGCCAGTGGCTGCGGCGGTGGCGGTGGTGGCCGGCGGCGGGGCGTGGTGGTGGCGGCGGCCCTCCCCTCCCCCTTCTTCTCCCCCGCCGGTGCCCCTCCCCTCCCCCTTCTTCTTCCCCGGCGGGTGCCCCTCCCCTCCCCTTCTGTATCGCAGTGATGGGGAGCCAGGCATCCGAGGTGGGTGCGGGCGGTTGCCCGGGCTGATCTCCTCTTGGATTGTTTGCTGCGTCGCGAGCCCATCGTTTCTGATCTCCTGATTTGTGCAGAGATGGGGAGCCGGCGCGCCCTCACGGACATCAAGAACCTCGTCGAGGTTGCCCCGTACCCCTGCGCCGTCGCCAAGAAGCCCATGCTGCAGTAATCTCCTGCCCCAAGATCGTGCCTTTTTCGTGGTTCTTGGGGTCCAAATCTGTTTAACAGCGGCGTTCCTTTCTTCTCTCCAGGAAGAGAAGGGACGAAAAGAAGACAGCGTTGCCAAGCAGCCGGCCCATGACAAGGTTAGGATGCGTGCTAGCTGTTCTTGCACCTCTGACGTTTCTTGCAGGCTTTGATTTGATCTGGGTATTGCTTTGGTTGTTCAGGAAATTTGCTGCCTCCTTGGCGAGCAAAGAGCATCCTGAATGGCACCGTTGATATCGACGTGGAACTCTACGAGCCGGTCGACGATAGTGACAGTGACATCGACATGGTATTCGCACTTCTGATTTGTGCTCTTGCTCAGAAATGGATGGGTTTTGAGCATCTTTGCCATGGCTCTGGCTTACTGTTATGTTTGGCAATGCAGGGTTGGACGACGAAACAAGGACATACGGTGAAATGAAACAAGTTCGTTCAGAACTTACCGAATGAACGGTTGCACCTCGACAAGGTTGGTCAACACATATAGCATGATACTGCACCACTCTTCATTTTTCAATTGCTTAGTGGTTGATGCACTTGCGCTTCCGAGTTGCCTTTGGAAAAGGCTGAAGTTCGATTCATTTTCGCCAGTATTGTAACGAGGGGGTGGATTATGAACGTTAGGAAGTTTCTCAGTGTAGTATTTCTCTGTGAAGTTCGACACCTCCTCTAGAATGTATGCCTTTGCAATGGAAGCCTCAATTCTGGCTTTATTTCTACATTTTTTGCAAAGAGTCTTCAGACATCTCTCGATTGGATAGCACCAATGGTTCTGCACGGGCCCCCCATCCGTGCCTCATACGAGAGGTGCACAATCAAATGCTGCATCGACAAGAAGCAGGTGGGTGGAAAGATCTTCTCCAACTTACAGAGCAACACGGGTGCCGCTTTTTCCAAGTCATCAATGACGGTCCGAGAGAGCTCCTTGGCACAAAGCTGGCGGAATAAGTAGCTCAACTCTACCAGCACTTGCCAGACATGCTCCGAGACATAGCCTCGAACCATCGCCGGAAGAAGCCGCTCAATCCATATGTGGTAGTCATGACTCTTCATCCCATTGACTCGCAGAGTGCCTAAGTTAACTCCCCTCTTTAGATTCGCTGCATACCTATCAGGGAACATTAGCTTCTTGATCCATTCAAGTACTTCCCTCCTTTGGTCCTTTTTCAAGACGAAATCGGCCTTAGGCCTTCTCCAGGTCTTGCCACGACTAGGAGGTTGCATCTCTTGATTTTGTCTATCGCACAACGTTGCCAGGTCTACACTAGCCTTTGGGTTGTCCTTAGACTTTTCAGTGTCCATGAGTATTGCCCAAAGTGCCTCGGCGACATTCTTTTCAGTGTGCATTACATCAATGTTATGTGGTAGAAGAAGGTCATCGAAATAGGGGAGCCTCGTCATGCCCGAGATATGAGTCCACATATGCTGCTCACCATATCCCACAAAACCACCTTCTTCATTGGGCACGAGAGCACCTATCTGAGCATGAACCTCGGCACCATTCATCATTCGCGGTGCAGGATTTGTCACTTTGACACCTTTCGTAAAGTTCTTGATGTCTTGACTGAATGGATGGTCAAGAGGTGGGAATTGATGATGTCTGTCGAACAACGAATACTTGCCACCCTTCTACAACCAAATAAACCTCACACCTTCCTTGCATATTGGGCATGGGAACTTCCCGTGAACACACCAGGCACAGAATATCCCATACGCTAGGAAGTCATGCAGGGAGTAGTGGTACCAAACGTGCATTTTGAAGGTTGTCTTTGTAGCTCGATCATATGTCCATACCACTTCGTCCCAAGCATAGACCAATTCATCAAACATGGGCTCCATGAACACACCCATATTACTCCCTGGGTGTCCAGGAATTATCAACGACAAGAACACATTATGTCGTTGAAAGGAGACACCGGGGGGGGGGGGGAGATTAAGGGGGATAACAAAGACGGGCCAACATGTATATGGGGCAGCCATCATTCCATAAGGATTGAACCCATCTGTTGCTAACGCGACACATACATTACGAGCCTCATCTGCTTTGTCACGATGTTTGTCATTAAAGCGGATCCAAGCTTCACCATCGGATGGATGTACCATCTTGTCAGGATTGTACCGTTTGCCATTTTTGTGCCATGTCATCTGTTTCACGGATTCCTCGGTCATGTATAGCCGTTGGATCCTCGGTATGAACGGAAGGTACTGTAGGATTTTCATGGGGATCATAAGTTGCCTCTTTTGGCCATCATCAGAGTCTACCTCCAGGTACCTAGAGGATTTACACTTTGGACAGAACTTTGCATGCTCATGTTCTTTCCTAAATAGGACGCACCCTTTCGGACAAGCATGTATCTGCTCATACGGCATCTTAAGTGCTCGAAGGAGTTTCTGTGACTCGTACATGCTCTTTGGCAGAATGTGGCCCTCCAGAAGCAGGGTGCCAATAAGGGCCAACATCTTATCGAAGCCAGGTCGACTCAAGTTTAACTCGAACTTCAACCCCATTAAGCGTCCAATGGCATCTAGTTGAGACACCGTTGACCGATCGTGAAGAGGTTTCTGTGCCGAGTCCATCATATCGTAGAACGCCTGTGCGGCTGCCTCCATCTCCTCCTTCTCACGTCCCTCATCCAACTGTCCTTGGTGAAAGTCATCTAACATGTCTGCTACCCCGGCATCAGCATCAAAAGCCTCCACCCGTGGTCTCACCACCTCCTCTCTCATACGATGGGCTTCACCATGGTGGACCCACCGGGTGTAGTCCGGCGTAAATCCATTCTTCACAAGATGTTTACCCATTTCCACCTTGTTTACCCTTCTCCTATTTCCACATTTGCTGTAGGGACACAAAACTAGACAATGTCCTTTAGCAGCGTTGCCAAATGCACTGTTCAAGAAAGCATCCATTCCATGGTGTAATCACTCTGACTTCTCCAGCCTGTGTACATCCACTGACGGTCATCCGTCCTCTAACATATATATCAGCGAGTAATGTAACCATCAATTGCATCTACATGGTGTTCCTACTGTCTAATAGGTGAGGATAGGTCCTAATCCCACCCGCAGATGCGTAGATTAGGTTAGTTTCCATGCTCTACTCCTATCCGAGATAGAATTTCGGTAGCACCTCCCCACTGTTCTCCAGATATACGTCCTGCCAAAGAAGAGTGTGTATCCAGAGAACAACAGGGAGGTGATGCCGAAACTCTGTGTCGGACCAGAGCAGAACATGGGAACTAACCCATCTACGCATCCGCGGGCTGTCCAAAAAGCGTGGACAATCCGAAATAGATACGGTCATAGATATGCAAAGATCTGCATACCTCCAACCATATGTCTTTCAAACGGGAGACGCCTAACTGGGTTACGCGATCTACGACAATGATACGAAAAGAGGGGTTATACCTAGGGTGGCGGCGGAGTTAGGCTAGCGGGGCCGTGGCGGGTCGGTGCAGTGGCAAGACGACGCGGTGCAGGCAGACCGGCACGGTGGCGAGAACTCCGACTCAACTCCGACGGGCTCTTCTCTACAAAAATGGAACAAAATACTGTCATTTACAAAAAAAATTCGACAGAACCTCCCCTGCACGGTGAGGTTTCCAAAACCTGCAAAAAACAAACGGCACGATGGCCGACATGCACATATGGCTCAACAGAAGCCATGTAGTTTGGATATCAATCCATGCAGAAGAATATATCCAAGTAGTACCACTGCTTGTACTACTACTTTCACTATTGCTACTACTACTACCATTGGTTCTACTACTACTACCACTATTGCTACAACTACTACCATTAGTTGTACTACTACTACTACCACTACTTCTACTACTACTACTACCACTAGTTGTACTACTACTACCACTAGTACAACTAATACTACTACAACTACCACTACCTCGATAATAATAAGTGAGAAGGCATACCTGATGGGCGACGGGGTAGGGGCGGGCGGCGTCGGGATCGGGCGGAGTCGAGGATGGGGTCGGGCACGGACGGCGTCGGGGCGGGCGGTCCACGGGGCACGGACGGGGGCAGGGCAAGGCCGGGAAAAGGGCGCAGATGGCACGGCGGCGCGGGCGCGCGGGCGGGCTCGCTGTGGCCGGCGGGCGGCGCGGGTGGGCGCGCGATGGCCGGGCGACGCGATGGCTGCGTGGGTGCGCGGGCGCGGGCTGCGCAGGCGCACGGTGGCCGGGCGGCGCGGTGGCTGCTCGGTCGCGGCGCGCGGCGCGGAGGCGGGGCAGCTGGCTGCTCTGACTGGCCGGTCGGCCAAAAAATGGTTAAGTGCCCGCCCGCGGCTTTGCCGAGTGCCAGATCAGGGAGGCACTCGGCAAAGATTTGTTTTTTTTTAATTTCTTTGCCGAGTGCCCCAGATCTGGCACTCGGCAGAGATTTAATTTTTTTTAAAATTCTTTGCCGAGCGTCTCAGATCTGGCGCTCGGTGAAGAAATTTTTTTTTAAAAAAAAATTACTTTGCCGAGTGCCCCTGGGACGGCACTCGGCAAAGATTTAATTTTTTTTAAATACTTTGCCGAGTGCCCCTGTGGATACACTCGGCAAAGAGGAAAGTTTTTAAAAAAAATTAAAACACTCTTTGCCGAGTGCCTGATGTCTGGCACTCGGCAAAGACACCCTTTGCCGAGTGCCATGCCCCGGCACTCGGCAAAGTTTTTTTTTGTTTTTGGCCTCCAATTTTTTTGTGCAGCCCTTTGAAAGCACCAGAAACTCCTAGTTATAATTTGGGGATTTTTTGTGGCTTTTTGTTATATTTAGTTACTTTATTTCGTTTACTTGAATTTTTCCGAAAATTAGAAATTTGAATTGCACGTGGTACGAATAATGGAGTTTAATGATTCAAAAATTGATAGTCATGTTAGTGAGTGTTGTGAGAGGCCGTATCCAGGAATGGACCCGAAATTTCGGACATCGTGTTCACGAAACATGTCCGCGAAATTGCGTGTGAAGTGTTTTTAAATTCTATAAAAAGCAAACGAAGTCCGAAAATCATGAAACTTGTTGAGATGTCGTGATATCATATGTGGAGGCTATGATAAAAATTTCAAAAGATTTCGTGCACGTTGTCACGTACGATGCTTACAAAGCAGGACATCTCTACATCAGGCACTCGGCAAAGAGTGTTTTAATTTTTTTTAAAAAATTTCCTCTTTGCTGAGTGTATCCACAGGGGCACTCGGCAAAGTATTTAAAAAAAAAATTAAATCTTTGCCGAGTGCCGTCCCAGGGGCACTCGGCAAAGTATTTTTTTTTAAAAAAAATTTCTTCGCCGAGCGCCAGATCTGAGACGCTCGGCAAAGAATTTTTTTAAAAAAAAAATTAAATCTCTGCTGAGTGCCAGATCTTTGCCGAGTGCCTAACAGCAGGCACTCGGCAAAGAAGGCCGTGATCGAACGCCGTTCCGCGTGCAGACTATGCCGAGTGTAGATATTTTGCCGTGAGTCTGGCACTCGG